>NW_006399974.1:3004394-3017876 GCF_000299155.1 Elephantulus edwardii | reverse complement strand
GTGCGGTTGGCGCAGGATAGAGCAGGGTTTAGAGCTGTTGTGCATAGGGTCGCTATGAGTCGGAAACGACTCTATGGCACAGAACAACAACAACAACATGATTTATTGTTGTTTTATGTATTTTCAGGTCTTATTGTTAGGTGGAGGGAGACTTGGTGATGTATTATATCATGTATCTGGTTTCTAAGCTATAATGTTGGTAGCTGAAATCCACCAGCAACAACATGGAAGAAAGGGGAAGTCCCTTCCATAAAGAAACTTAGGACCACTATGAGTCAGAGCTGACTCCATAGTGGTGGTATTTTCTTCTTTTTGTTGTTATGTGCTATTGAGTCATCTGTGACTCATAGCGACCTGATATACCAAACTTCTAAACACTGCCCTGTCCTGAGCCAATCTATCTCCAACACAACTACTCCCATACCCTCAGTTACTGTGTCAATCATCTCAGGGTCTTTCTTTCCTTAGCTGTGCCTCCACCCTTACAAGCATGATGTCCTTTTCCAAGGACTAGTCCCTCCTGACAGCATGCTGAAAGTATATGAGATAGAGTTTCCAAATCCTTGCCTCCAAGAAGAAGGTTGGTTTAACCCTCTCCAGGGCAGACCTGTTAGTTCTTTTGATAGTCCATGGTATATTCAATATTCTTGTCTAGCACCACAATTCAAAGGCATCAATCCTTCTTTTATTAGCCTTTGTCACTGCCCAGGTCTCAGATGCATAGAAAATAAATGTGAAGGTCATAGATTGATCAGGTACACCTTAGTCTCTATACTGGCACCATTGCTCTTCAGCACTCTGGAGAGGTCCTTGACAGCAGATTCTCCTAATGTAATTTATCTTTTGATTTCCTGACTGTGGGTGCCAAGAATGTTGATTGTGGAACCAAGCAAGCTAAAATTGTTAATAATATCAATCTCTTTTCCATCTATTATGATGCTGTCAGTTGGCCTAATGATGAGAATTTCTATTTCCTTGATGTTGAATTTCAGTCTGTATTGAAGACTACCGTCCTTGGTCTTCTGCAGCAAATGCCTCAGGTCCTCCTCAGTCTGAGCAAGCAACATTGCATCATCTGCATCATGCAGGTTGTTGATGAGTCTTCCTCCAGTACTGATGTTACATTCCTACTCATAAAGTCCAGCCTCCTGAATGATCTGTTCCATATTTCGATTGAGAAGGTCTGGAGGTAGGATGCATCCTTGATACAAACATACCCTGAGTTCGAATCATGCGGTGTTTCTTTGCTTTGTTATGATGATTTCTTTCTGGTCCAAGCATAGACACATGAACAAAATTTAGTGTTCTGGGATTCCCATGCGATTCTCATAATTTTGCCTTTTTTTAGTATTTTTTATTGGTTTTCATAAAATAATTCCTTTCCGTTTTGTTTCATTCATATATATCATGTCTTATATAATCTTTCATTTATGTTGCTTCATACAATCATTCGCATACATTCTATTTTCAATTTTTTTTAAAAATGGTTTGCTTACAAAGTTTATATATATTGTATTTCACATTATTCTTCATTCACATTGTATTTCATACAATCATTCTTATGCATTATGTTTTACAAAATCAATCAATTGCCCTTGGACCTTGCCCATCGATACCCTGTCTTTTCACTCTGATCCTTCCCATTTACTCCCCTGTTCCCTCCACCCACCTGTGCAGCCCTCTGGTTTCACCTTTACCTATCTTCACTCCACTGCCCCACAACCTTCCCCTTGAGTTTCTATACATCTATTATCTTCTATTTTTACAATAATGGTGTTATACAGTATTCATTCTTATGAGACTGTGTCAGTTCACTCAGCATAATGCTCTCCAGCCTCTCCCAAGTTACATTGTATTTTTCCAAATTTTTGCTCCCAATTGCTGCATACTATTCCATTGTATGAATGCACCTTAATTTCTCAATCTATTCCATTGTGGTTGGACATTTAGGCTGTTTCCATGTTCTTGTATGGTGAATAACATGATTTTGAACATTGGTGTACAAATCTCCATCTGTGTTTCACTTCTAATTTCCTTGGGGTATATTCCTAGTAGTGAAATAAATAGACAGGTCATATGGAGTTTCTATATTCAACTTTTTGAGGAAATTCTAGACTGTCTTTCACAGTGGTTGTACATTTTCCAATCCCACTAACAGTGTATGAGAGTTCCCACCTAGCCACATCCTCTACAAGATTTATTGCTTGCTGCCCTACTAAACTTTGCCACTGCTACTGGGGTAGGATGGTATCTAATTGTGGTTCTGATTTGCATATCTCTTATTGTCAGTGATTTTGAGCATTTCTTCATGTGTTGTCCACCTGAATGTTTTCTCTGTGAAAAGTCTGTGCATGTATTTTGCCATTTTTTTTTCTTTTGCCCATTCTGTAATTAGCTTATCAGTCTTTTACTTCTGGAGGCCCAGAAATATTCTGTAAGCATTTGTTATGAGACCCTTGCCAGAAATGGTATTGCCAAGTGTTTGTTCCCAGTCGGTAGGCTTTCTTTTCACCATTTTCACTGCAGCTTAATGTCTTCCTTTTTCTCTGGTGTGATGGGAGATCAGTGCTGCTAGCTCAAGTAGCTTGTAGGCAGGGGTCTCAAGTCATTCCTCTCTCTCACAGATTACTGAGAAAATTCTCTCCTCTGCTTGTAGTTTGGCCACTGAGACGGCCGCACAGCCGCATGGAGAGAATGGTCCCCAGATGAAGGGATCTGTAACCCCAGAGAAACCTCAGTCCTGACTCCCTAAAACAACAGAAAGTGCTCAAATTTTGCCTTCTTTATACTGTTTCTTTCTTGAGAACTTCCCTCACTTTATGCTTTTTATTCTGACTGGTATTAAAATCATTAACTTAACTTTATTTTTGTTCATATTTGCCTAAAATATTTTTCCAATAAGTTATTTTTAACTTTTCAATGTTTCTTATTTCTAAAATTTAATTTAACCTTTTCTACTCTAGTAGCCCAGTGGTAAGGAATTGTGCTGCCAACCCAAAAGCACACACTTTGACTCCATCAGCTTCTCCACAGGAGAAAGATGAACAATCTCCTCACATGTGATTTACAGTCTCTGAAAACCCACTGGAAGGTTAGCTATGAGTCAGTTCTAACTTGATGGGCTATAGTCCATAAAGAGTTTCACTGATAACCCAAAGAGATGCCTCTCTAGTGGTTTGAATTCACCAGCAGCTTTGTTGGAGAAAGACGGGCAACCTCATCCCATGTAATTTACAGCCTTAAAAATTCACTGGTGGACCAACTATGAGTCAATTTCAACTCAAAGACAATGTGACAATGAATAAAAAATTACTACTATCCATTCTTTTTCTTTCCTCTTTATCATACTTTCTATTGGATAAAGAAAAGTTTTTCTTTTACTCTTAAGATTGTACACTCTATTTGTATTCTTTCAATCAATATCATTGAATAATTTATTTATGCTCCCATTTTTGCTCAGTGTCCTGCCATTAAAAGCTTATCAATAACAATATTTTTCTTTTCTTTGAACATGACAAGAATTTCATCATCCTCATACTTCTTTCACTTCTCTGCTTCTGGTTGTTTTTTTTTCTGTAGAAGTTTTTGGAATCTTGACTTCCTTTTTAATGTTTTAATTTTGGGAAATTATCTGTTTATTCCTCTACATTTTTAAATCCCCCTGTGCACATCCCCCAACCCCCCCCCCCCGAAGCCCTCCAACTAGTATGGCTCTTACTGTGGACTGCCAGGAGAACAAAGAAGTCTGTTTTGGAGGGAATGAAACCAGACTGGTCCCTGGAAGTAAGAGTTTTGAGACTCCATCTCACATACTTTGGGCACATGGCCAGGATGGACCAGTCCCTGGAGAGTGACATCATTCTTATAATGGTAGAGGTACAGCACAGGAGAGGAAGACCCAGGATATAATGGATTGATTCTGACTGGAGAAATGGGATTAGGTCTGTCAGAGACAGTGAGATGGGATCAGCATAGGGCAGGTGTCAGAGTTAATGTACATAGGGTTGCTATGAGTCACAGGTGACTCGATGACAATAACAACAAAAAGCGTGGCTCTTGTTGGTTAAATATTGAAAATATTAGTTCAATTCCTATTTATCTTTATCATTTTCTTCCTTATATTCTATGGATGTACCCATTTTGCCTTTCAGCCAATCTATTTTAGCTTTAATTCAATTATTATACAAGGAGCTCTGGTAGCCTAGTGGAAAGAAGCTATACCGTAATCTTGAAGGCACACAGTTCAAGGCCACGTGCTGCTCTGCAGGAGAAGGATGAACAATCTCTTCCCATGCCATTAACTGTCTCTGTAAACACACCAGAGGATCATCGATGGATAGCTTCTGATGTTATGGTACACAACAACAACAACTGGTGGTATAGTCCTTAATGAGTTGTACTGTTAATCCAAAGACTCCACCTCTCTGGCAGATTGAATCTAACAGCTACTCCAAGCAGTGAAGGGCAGTCTTCTCCTGTCAGGGTTGGCAGTCTTGGAAATCCATTGGAGGGTTGATCTGAGGTCAGTTCTGACTTGGTGGTATGAGTTGAGTGAGTTCTTTATTATATGCTTCATATCTAGTAATTCTGATTTATTTCCCTTTGTAATGTTTACCCCTACTTTATGCCTACTTACATTCACTCTCTCTGAAGATATTTACTATGCTTATTGAAAAGTTTTATTCACTCTATTTATTCATCTCTCTTTGGTATAACATCCTTAAACCAAACTCTTTGCTGTCACATCAATTCTGATTCCCAGGAAGTTTATAGGATAGAGTAGAACTTCCTGGTAAGGTTTTCAAGGTTGTAAATCTTTCAAGAAAGGATAGCTTTCTTTTGTGGATGTACTTTTGGGTGTGAATTTCTGACCTTTCAATTAGCAGTATAGCTCTTTAACCACTGGGCAGCCCCTCTTTCGCATTGTCTTTAATATTGTTGCAATTGTCTTTCACATGCTGGCACTTGTAGGAGGTCTTGCTTTCTCTTCTGTGCGCTTTCCCTTCATTTTCCAGGACCTCTTCTCTGCCTTTGCATATTGCTATTGTTAGTTGCTGTCATTCATGTTGGTTCTAACTTATGATAATCGTGTGTTTTTGATGTGTTAGTTTGCTTGTTTGTATTTGTTGATCTTTTAAAGTTGGTTTTTCTGCCACTAAAATGATATATAATAGAGGATAAGAACCATTCAGATGATCTTTTTGAGCTTAATTCTTCACTGATTTCTCCTTTCCACAAGTTTAACTTCATAGTAACTTGGCACATGTTACCTGCCAAATTACTTGAGTCAATGGCAATGGGTCCTTCCCCTGGCTTCACTTCCTTTTTTTTCACTCTAGTGCTCATAATGGATCTAGACTTCTACCTCTGGCTCTCCAAACTCACAGCACAGTTCACACAAAGTTCCATCCAGGAGAAAAAAAGATCACAACTGAATTTTCCTCCCTCTCCGTGTTATCTAGTCTGTCTTCTCTCTGGGATCCTTGGTACTCTCCTACCCAAGTGAACATTTATCCAAACTTGTTGACTTGTTGTTTTTGTTAGGTGCCATTGAGTCAAGTACAACTCATAGTGACCCTACGGACAGCCAATCTGAACCCTGGCCGATCCTGTGCCATTTGAATTCATTGTTGTAGTCATTGTGCCAACTTATCTCATAGAGGGCCTTCCAAGACATATCTATTAGTTCTTTTGGCAGTCAGTGGAATATTCAATACCGTTTCCCCATCACAACTCAAAGGCACTAATTCTTCTTATGTCATCTTTATTCCTTTATCCAGAGATCAGACGCATAGCAAGTGACTGAAAAGATCATTAACTGAAACAAGTACACCTTGGATTTGAAACTGGCTTTATTGTTCTTTAGGATTTTATAGAGGTTTCTGACAGCAGACTTGCCCAATGAAATTGTTGTTGTTGTTTGTCATTGAGTCAGAACCGACTCATAGCTGACCCTCCAGTGGGTTTTCAGAGGCAGTTAATTGCACAGGAGGAGATTGTCCATCCTTCTCCCTCAGAGCAGCTAGTGGAATCGAACCTCATACCTTTGAGATTGCAATACAATACATTAGTTTTAATCTGACTGCTGGTACCAAGTGCTTTGCTTTTTTATCTAAGCAAGATGAAATAATTGACACCTTCAATCCTTTTCCTATCTATCATATATTGCCTATTGCTCCAGTGATGCGAACCTTTGTTTACTCACACTAGGTCCACCTTCTGCCACAATTAGATTTTCTTACTTTTTTTAAAAAAAAAAAACTTGATGTTGAGCTCTGCTGCCCATAGTCCTCTTTATAGGCATACACCTCAGAGATATGGTGGATTCAGCTCTCAATCAATACAATAAAGTAAATATTGCAACCAAGTGAGGCCCACGAATTATTTGGTTATACAAAATATGTGTAAAAAGTATGTTTACATTATAATGCAGTCTATTAAGAATGCAATAGGTTTATGGAAAAGTTTGAAATTTTGAATTATCAAAATGTGATACAAAGACATGAAATGAATGAATACATGCTGCTGAAAAAATGCGCAATGAAATGAGAGAGGCAATCATTCATTACCTTTTACCTTCAAGTTGACCCTTAACAATGGCATCTCCACAGCTGTTGAGTAGAACTAGTTTTTCCACCCTAGATTGTCTGACATTTTTTTCCAAGGTACCCATTAGTGCATTCTAACCTCCAACCTTTCCGTTAGCAGCTGGAAGCATCAGCAGTTGGCACCAACCAGGAAACTCGTGCCCTCTCAACCTTCTATATCGAGATCAGCGGAGAGAGACACTGGCCAGCACTTGCTCAACATCACCATCAGGGCTAAGAACAAAGGATCTGTTACTGGCTGATAGGAAATGAAATCCTAAAGTTCTATATCCTCAGAGATAAATTCTTACAACCAAATGATTGCAAGTGGCTCCAACACACAAAGGGTTAATAAATAAAATAGAACTTTAAGGTCTTTTATAGAACCTTCAAGATTTTTCCCCCCCTAAGTTTCTACTCAATATTAATTTTTACCTCAGGGAGAAAAGGGACTTTATATAAAAAATCCTTTATTCTTCCTTCCCCCATTTATATTAAGTAACACAAAATTATTTTAATAATGTGATATGGAATCTAGAGACAAAACACTTTGGTCTACAAAAGGGAACCAATTTATTTCATAAATCACATTCGTCTGCTCCTTCCAGCAATTTCCCTTTTCCCTGGGAGGGGGATGTTATTATGTTCTATCTGTGCTTCTTTGTGTAATTTTAATTTATCATTAAGTAACACTTTGCTTTTTAACATAAAGAATTCAGCGTGCTTGATGGAGCAGCACTCTATGGAAAGTTAGTTCCCAGCAACAACTGTTTGGAGCAGAGGAGTTTATTAATTTATCAGAACCTTATGTTCAATTTCAGATTTCTCAGCGTAGGAACCAACAATCAACTGCACCTGTTGCCAATTAAAGTATTAATGGCACATCAATCAAAGAAAAATCACTGCGAACGGAGATTACACAAGCTCTGTTCTCATGTCACTTTTTGGAAGTCATCTTTTATTTCAAAAATAAGTGAGAGCTACAAGCCATACCCTTCAATCTGCATTCCCAACTTTTCCTTTAAGACGGCTTAGTAGCTGTGAGAGCATATGCATTTTCCACAAGAGAAAACCGCAGTCTTGTATTTAAAAAGTAATAATGTTACTCTCCATGTGGAGAGTGGCAGGACCCTGTTAACATTTTTACAAGCTTGACAAAAGTTAATTACGAGGTTTACAAAAAGCACCGATGCACTAACACTGCTCAAGATGGATGGAATCTTCATTGCTGCTTACAGGTTTCTGGTTTTATGTAGAAAAATGTGAGGTGTTAGTACTGGAGAGGCCAGCAGAGAAGGCTCTGCTTTTTAATCTCTTCTTTAGAATAGGTCAGTGTTTTCTGGGGCATGGACAGGGATGAAAATGATAAGAGAGGAATGAGAACAAAAAGCAGCTGAGAGATCATGTTACTGTTATTGTCATGTGCCCTCTCGTTGAGAGGACTCATAACTGGCCCTCTACCAGGTTTTCAGAGGCTGTAAATCTTATAGTAGGAGATTTTCTCTGCAGAGCGGCTGGTGAATTTGAACTGTCTACCTTCTAAGCCACTCGACGGCACATAACAACAACAACCACAACCTCCTAAGCCACCAGAGCTTCTTAGGCTATGACGAATCTAACTATGAAAATTCTGTCTCAAAGACTCTAAATTACTTTCTTCCAATTAGTTATTCTAAGCAATAACAATGCCTACCTCCTGGGGTCTTGGAGGGAATAGATGAAATAATGAATAGAGTCGGATACAGAGAAACTGACTCCCATTCCTTTCCACCAGCAATGTTGGGGTATCATGGTGCAGAGTAATTGGTCCAACCTGGAAGTAGAATATCTATATGCTATGGAGAAGAGATTGAAGTTGTTAACAATTGTAGCTTGTTTGGCTCCTCAATCAATAATCTTAACACCAACAGTCACGAAACAAAAAGACAAATTGCATTGGAAAAATCTGCTGCCAGAGATCTCTCCAGACTGCTGAAAAGCAATAATGTCAGTCTAGAGACAAAGGTGCGCCTAATCCAGGCCATAGTCTTTGCAACTACCTGCTATACATAAGAGAGTTGGACAATGACTAAGGATGACAGAAGAAGAAGCGATGGCTTCAATTGTGGTGCTGGAGTCTTAAATATACCATGAACTACCAAGAAAACAAATAGATCTCTCATGGAGAGGGTGAAACTAAGTCTCTTCTTGGAGGCTAGGATTTTGAAGTTCTGTCTCACATAATTTGGGTGTGTGGCCAGGTGAGAATGATCCTTGGAGAAGGACATCATGCTTGGAAGAGTGGAGGGGCAGCACAGGAAAGGAAGATCCTGGATGAGATGTACTGACACAGTCACTGGGGCAATGGGGGTTTGGTGTTTTGGAATTAGTGAGACTGGCTCAGGATAGGAAAGTGTTCAGAGCTACTGTACATACAGTCACTATGGGTTGCAGGCAACTTGACAGTACATAACAACAACATTTATTGTTGTTATGTACTGTCAAGTTATCTACTGACCCATAGCTGATCCTCCAGCAGATTTTCAGAGGCTGTAAATAGCACAGGAAGAGATTGCTCATCTTTCTTCTGTTGTAGCTGCTGGTGGATTTGAACTGTGCAACTTTGCACTGGTTGAGCAATTCCTTACCACCAAGCCACATCATTCATGTGCTGTATGTATATATCTGTTTCTCGGCCTTGCCACTATTAATATTTTATACCAAGCTATTTTTTTGCACATTATCTCTAGCCTCAACCCACTAATTGTCTAATCATACTGCTCCCCTAAAGCCAAAGCCAAAACCAAAATCAAAACCCAAACAAACCTGCTGCCATGGAATCATTTCTGACTCAAGGTGACCCCTGGTGCAGCTGAGGGCAATGCTCCCTTGGGTTTTCATGGCTGTAATGTTTGCAAAACAGTTATCCAGGCCTTCCTTCTGTGGTGCCATTGGATGGATTCCAACATCAACTATTAGGTGAGCAGGCAATCAAAAACTGCTCATACCACCTGAGATCCATCATATCATTCCTCCAGCCATGAGGAATAAGAATGCCATAAATGTCCGCAGACATTGAAAATAACACCTGAGTCAAACCACCTCTAATAAGAACCACTGGTATCTGTAGAATGTAAATTCCATGAACGTAAATTTTTGTTTGTCTGGGTCTTTTTTTTTTTTAATTTTCAGTCTTCAGATGTGTATACTCAGTTCCTAGAACAATGACTGCTTCATAGTAGACACTCAATATATCCTAACTCAGGTCCAGGGAAGAGGAAAGTATCACCTTGAATTTCTATGATCCAGGATGAAGTGCGCATATGCAAACTAAGAATCTTGTACACTGTACAGTTCCTCCTAGTATGGAAGGTAGAGAGTTGGATCACAGAAATGATGCTTTCACAAATTATTTTCAAAGCTCTTTTCCTTCTCACCATCTCATTCTTCCCTGTGTAAATAGAACAGCATAATTTAGTAGTGGTTGGTTACTGGTTAATTAAAACCGAACCCAGAAGTACACTTTCAGAAGAAGAACATTTCATTTCCTTTATTTTTCTCTTTGCTATTGAATTAGGACTGAGTCATAGTTGACTTTCTATTTAGTTTCTGAGACTGCAAATCACACGAGAGGAGATTGCTCATATTTTTCCTGTGGAGCAGCTGGTAGATTTGAACTTCCAAAGAGATACGGGGTTTGAGTTAGCAGTGCAACTCCCTACAGACCATCAGCGCTCACTGGTACAGGCTTATTATTATTTGTTTTCATATAGTCATTTATATACATTGCCTTTTGTACATGCACTTTCTGTTTTATACATTCATATACATTATATTTGGCACAGGCTTTTTTACTATAGGCTGATTTCCATGTTTTTACCAAGTAGTTTTCTCCATCAGAAATCAAGTTATCAGAATATGAGAGACCCACCTCTATACTTTATCTTTCTTCTTTTATTGCTCCAATAAAAATAATATATAGGTGGACAATTAGTTTCAGAATAAGTTTTTCCATGTTGAGCTACAACTGATTTAAAGAAATACACATATCCTTGATAATAATAATGTAGCATTTGTGAAATATTTCTGCTTTATTTACAGTGATCCATTTGTATGTGGTCTATTAGACCCAAATTTAATATACTTCATCCACATTAAAACAATGGACTGCAGGGCAATGAGGGACATGGGGGGTAGCACCCAACCACACATAGGGAAGCTGGCCTGTGGGCATGAGGAGCTGGAGTTCCTAGAGCTACCTCAGGAAGCTGAACCAGCTGAGGGTCACTCAGAGTCACAGCGCACAGACCCACGCTGGGCCTGAGGGCATGCAGAGCCAGGCAAGGAGCCACATGCGGCTACAGCACCAAGATGCAGCACCCAGACACACCCTGGGGAGCTGGTTGCATGGCCTGGTGGGCCACCTTCACAGCGGAGGACACCGATTATGGCCAAGAGTGACTGGAGCCCAAGGCATCAAATTATGGGTTAGTTAGAAGAGTGGTGGAGAGGTGTGGAAGAGAAAAGTTGAATTGCCAAACTTATCTGTCAGTCTTGGTATTAGAGAAGTGTCTTTGCATGTTATTGTGCTAGACATGCATATGTTCACTTATGTATCATTTGCTCTTTGGTATGTACTTTTTATCTATTGAATGCTGTACTAAAGCAGAGCTTCCAAATTAAGAGAGAGTAGGAAGAAGGATTTAAAGTCCATTTCTGAAATAACAGGCCCTTGTAAACTCTATGGGCAAGAGAGATAGAGCACAGTTAGTCACTTAGACTATTAGATATAGAACTGGAGACTGAGCATAATCAGGAAAAACAAAAATGAGGAATAGTTGCAAACAGCCACCGATAATTGGAACATGGAATGTATAAGCATGAATATAAGAAAATTGGATATTGCTGAAAAAGAAATAGAATACACAATACTAGGTATTGGCAAGTTGAGATGGATTGGCATATACCACTTTGAATTGGACAATTGTATGAAAAAGTGAGGAAAAGTGCAGTTGTAGTCATTGTCAAAAACCCATTTCTAAATCTATCCTGAAATACAATTCTGTGACACAATACTATTCCTATGTATACAAGGACGACCTGGAAATACCACTGTCAATCAAATACATGTACGTACCAACAACCAAAGCCAAAGAGGAAAGAGAAGATTTCTACCAAATTTTGAAGCAGTATGAAACAGATTGAACCTGTAAAAAAAGATTCATGAATAATAGTAATAAAAAAAGTGGTGACTGGAATGCAAAAGTTGGGAACAAAGAAGGACGAGTAGTTGAAAATATGGATGTGGTGATGGAAATGAGGCTGGAGATAGATCGATAGAATTTTATACAATCAATGATTTATTCATTGAAAACACTGTTTTTATAAAAAAAACCCACAAACAGTGAGTATGCACATGGACCTCACCTAATGAACTACACAGGAATCAGGTTGATTACACCTGTGGAAAGAATTATTGGAGAAGCTCAGTATCAGTTATGAAACTAGGCCAGTACTGACTGTGGAAGAGACCAATAACTACTCATGTACAAGTTCAAATTGAAGCTTAAGAAAATGAAAAAAAAATTTACAAAAAACAAAATATGACCTTGAGTATATACCAGATGAATTTAAAAACTATCTCAAGAACGGGGTTACAGCATTAAACATTAATGAATGGAGATTAGGTAAACTGAACTATCGAGAATATCATCCATGAAGAAAGCAAAAGGTTATTACAAAGAGGAGGAAGAAAACACAAATAATGATGTCAGAAGAGACTTTCAATATTGTACTAGAACTCCTAGAAGTCAAAACAAGGGAAGAAATTAAGAAGCTAAAGAGTTAAACAGAAAATTTCAAAGAGCAGCTCATAAAGACAAAGCAAAGTATCATAACACAATGTGTAAAGAGCTGGAGTCAGAAAATCAAAAGGGAAGAACTCATTTGGCATTTCTCAAGCTGAAGAAATTTGAGAACAAATTCAAGTGATCAGATGTAATTTTGAAAGATGCAATGGGTAATATATTGCATGGTCCAGGAAGCAGCAAAAGAAGATGGAAGGAATACACAGTCATTGTACCAAAAAGAATTGGCTGACACAGAACCTTTTCAGGAAGAAGCATATGATCAAGAACCAATAATAATAAAGGAGAAGTTGAGCTGTTCTGAAGGAACTTGTAAAAAATAAGACTGCAGGAATTTATGGAATACCAATTGAAATATTTCAACAGACGCACGTAGCCTTGAATGTGCTCATCAGGCTGTGCTAACAAATCTGGAGGACAGCGATCTCACAAACTGACTGGAAGAGAACCAAATTTATTCTCCTTTCCCAAAAAGGTGACCCTACAGAATTTGGAAGTTATCAGATAACATCACTAATATGTACAAGCAAAATCTTGCTGATTATCAAAAAATTACTGAACCAGTACATTGATAGATAACTACCAGAAATAAAAGCTGGAATACAGAAGACACCTTGGCACTACACATATTAAAGCTAATCTTAGATGGATCATAGATGAAAGTAGAGACTACCAGAAGGATATCTATTTGTGTTTTACTGACTATGCAAAGGCATTTGACTGCATGGATCACAAAAAGTTGTGGCTAATATTGAGAAGAATGAGAATTCCAGAACACCTAACTCTGCTCTCGCAAAACCTAGACCTAGACCAAGAAGCCATTGTCCAAACTGAACAAGGAAACACTGCATGATTCAAAATCAAGAAAGGATACCTTTTATTCCCTTCTCTTCTCTTATTGCTATTCCTAAGACTTCCAAAACAATATTGAATAAAAGAGGTGATAGTGGGCGTCCTTGCCTAGTTCCTGTTCTTAAAGGGAATGCCTTTAACCTCTCTCCATTAAGAACAATGTTGGCTCTTGGGTTTTCATAGATACTTTTTACTAT
>NW_006399974.1:2936369-3000459 GCF_000299155.1 Elephantulus edwardii | reverse complement strand
AAACCAAAATCAAGAAGGGAGTGCTTCAGGAATGTATCCTTTCTCCCCACCCTTTTAATCTACATGTGGAACAGATCATTTAGGAGGCTTGACTTTATGAAGAAGAATATGCATCAGGATTGAGGAATGAGGCATCAACAAATGGCGTTATGCAGATGACACAACTTTGCTCACTGAAACCAAGGAGGATTTGAAGAATTTGCTGCAGAAAGTCAAAAATTGCATACTTCAATGTAGATTGCATCTCAACATCAAGAAAACAGAGATCCTCTCCCCTGGGCCAATAGGCAGTATCAAGACAGATGGATAAAGGGTTGAGATTGTTAATGATCTCATCTTACTTGTATCCACTGTCAATACTCTTGACACCAGCAGTCAAAAAATCAAAAGTTGAATTACATTGGAAAAATCATTGCTAAAGAACAATGATATAAGTCTTCTCAATCACTTTCTATGCTTCTGAGAGCTGTTCAATGAATGAAGATGACAGAAGAAGAAAAGATGCTTTTGAGTTGTGGTGCTGGAGAAGAGTATTGAACCTTTCCTTGACTGCCAAGAAAACAAATAGGTCTGCTCTGGAGAGGGTGAAACCAATTTGTTCCTTGGAGGCTAGAATTTTGAAGCTCTGTCTCATATATTTTGGGCAAGTCACCAGGAAGGACCAGTCCTTGGAGAAGGACATCACTCTTGGAAGGGCAGATTTTTTCAGCACAGGAGAGGAAGACTCTGGATGAGAATTAAAACCAAACAACAACAACCAAAAAAAAAAAAACTAAAACACAAAACAACTCAAACTCCTTGTTGTGGAGTCAGGACTGACTCATTGCTGACCCTCCAACATATATTCTGAGGCAGTAAATTCCATAGGAATCTGTCCATCTTTCTCCAAAGAGGCTCTTGGTGGATTAGAACCACCAGAGAAATAGCTCCTTTGGATTCACAGTGCAATTGTCTATGCAGTATGCCACCAAAACTCCCTTAGTTGAATAGACCAATGAGTTAACAGCTTTTGGTTAATAGTTGAATACTTAATTAATTAAGAGTTTGAGATTGTTCACAGCTTTAGTTTGCTTGGCTCCACAGTCAACACTCTTGGCACCAGCAGCCAGGGAATTAAAAGACATATTGCGATGGGAAAGTCTGCTGTTAGGGACTTCTCCAAAGTACTTCAGAGTAATGGTGTCACTCCGGAGACTAAGGTGCACCTGATACAAGCCATGGTCTTTGCAATCAGTTGTTATGCATCAGAGAGTTGGACAATGACTACAGAGGATAGAAGGAGAATTGATGTCTTTGAGCTATGGTGCTGGAGAAGAGTTTTGAATGTACCATGGGCTACAAAGCAAACAGATTCATAAACCAGGCTGCTCCTTGGAGGCAAGGATTCTGGGGCTTTGTCTGACATACTTTGGACATGTTGCAAGGAGGGTCCTTAGAGAGGGACATCATGCTTGGGAGGGTGGAGGGAAAGCACCAGAGGGGAAGACCTATGAGGTAGATTGATGAAGTGACTGGGGTAAGCAGGATGGATGATCGAGACAGTGAGATTGGCACAGGACAGAGCAGGGTTTAGGGCAGTTGTACATAGGTTCCCTATGAGTCACAAGCAACTCGACGGTACGTAACAAAAATAACAAATTAATTACTGCCTAGCTAAGGTTCTTTCATACGTTTTTAAGTTCTTAAAAAGTGCAACAACGTCATTAGTTTGTTCTTTGAAATAGTGCTCCATACCAAATGATTTAATTTAATCATTGGCTTTGCTCATTTCAGGAACTGAGAAAGAATAAAATAATAAAACCAAGAAGAGGAGATCCTTGGTCAGGGACTTGCTCTTTGCTTCAACCATGAGAACAAACAATGAGATTTTATGCCTTAACTGTGTTGTTGCATACTGAGCCGGAGCCACACCATAGCTGGCCCTCCAGCAGATTTTCAGAGGCAGTTAATCACAAGAGAGGAGATTGTCCATTCTTCTCCAGCAGAGCATCTGGTGGCCCCAAATTGCACGCCTTCAAAATTGCAGTGCCACTACAGACATTTGGTCTTTTGCTTAGCAATACAATATGCTAGGGACTGTGCCACCAGAGGGAGGCTGCAGACAGGTATAAACACCTGTTTTCTGGTCCAGATTTTTACCTCTGTGGTGAAGACACTTATTCTTAAAGAAGCCAGGAAGGGGGGGGGGGTGTTCATGACTATCTTCTAATTACATTAGATTCTTTCTACTCCAGGGCAGCCCAGAATACCTCTACACTTTCTTATTTTGCCTTTGAGGATAACAGACTCTCTCCATGTAAATGAAGCCAACAACTCTCCTATTTAAAGCAGTAAAACATGGCCATTAAAACCCAATCAAAGTCAATTATGAACTCAGATGCTAAATATATAGAAAGAAAATTCACTTTGCCATCAATAAGTGTTTAAGTGAGAGAAATTAAGAAGCTAATCATCAGAGTTCATGTCCATTTTAAAAGAAGAAATTTGCTGGTTCTTTACAAAGACCATTCTATGTGTCAAAATCTATTTGAAAGTTGTAATTGAAGCCTTATGTTTTAAATAGAGTAATTTTAAAACACGGTCTATACCATAGTCAAGCAATCTAAAACTATTTGGAAAAAACTTTGCAAAGTACCAAAAAGCACCAATAAGTAATCTTTCTGTGATGCTCCAGTATTTGTTGTATAAAAGGAGATAAGTTTGACCTCTGGTCTTAAAGGGATTTTAACCTACAACATAGAACCTAGGTACAATTAAAGATCATATCAAACCTGGGAAAGAACATTAGCAGACTCTCTGAGCCATGCCATTCACCCACTCATTCATTGCCTTTTTATTGGAATTGACTCATAGCTAACTCTCCACTGTACTTCGGAGGCTATAAATTGTACGGGAGAAGATTGTCCATCTTTCTAGTGGAGGCACAGGGGGATTGAAATACGGGACATTTGTAGCCTTTGGACAAGCAGTGCTGCCAGAGATCCTAATATTTGACATGTTGTTGTTGTTGTTGTTGTTGTTGTTGTTGTTGTGTACCATCAAGTCAGAACTGACTCATAGCTGACCCTCCAGTGGGTTTTTGGGACAGTAAGTCACAAGAGAGGAGATTGTCCATCATTCTTGTGCAGACCAGCTGGTGAATTCAAACTGCATGCCTTTGAGACTGCAATGCAGTTCCTTACCACTAAGCCACTGGAGCTCTATATTTGACATAGAGTCTAATAAAAATCTAGATTCATCGTAAATGTTTTGCTGGTGTAAGAGGATTTCTCTTTTTTAAGTTGTTAGGTACTTTTAGAAGTTCTTGAGTAGCTGTTGTTGCCAGGTGCCATTGAGTCTATTACAATTCATAGTGACCCTATGAACAACAGTTCTTGGTTCTGAACCTTGCCTTATCCTGATCTAACCTCACTATCTCCAACACACTTGATCCCATTGCCACAGTCGCTTGTCAATCCATCTCAGCTTCTTCCTCTCTTGTGCTGGCCTTTTTCCCTTCCAAGGATGTTGTCTTTCTCCAATGGCTGGCCTCTTCTGACAACATGCCCAAGTTGCATGAGACGTAGTTTCTAAATCCTTGCCTCCCTCTGATTTTACCCTCATTGGGGACAGACTAATTTCTTCTCTTGGCAGTTTGGTACTCTTCTCCAGCACCACAATTCAAAGGCATTGATTCTTCTTCTGTAATATTTAGCCATTGGCAAGCTCTCAGGTGCATAACATAGCAATTGAGAAGACCATGGCTTGGATCAGGCTCACCTTAGTCTTTAGACTGACACTGTTGCTCTTTAGCACTCTGGAGAGGTCTCTGATAGTGGATTTTCCTGAAACAACTCATCTTTTTATTTCCTGGCTGTGAGTGCCAATGTGCTGATTGTGGATTTTGAGTGGTACAATGATTTACTAACTGGAACGTTGACAGCTCAGGTCTACCCAGACAAACTTTGTAAGAAAGACCTGGCAATCTACTTCCCAAAAATCAGTTGTTGATAACCCTGTGATCCATGGTTCTAATAACCATTCAATCAGAAAAGACTCCATGGTATCTAGTTTTTCAGCTGTTCTTTACACTGGTGTCTACACAGATGCCAGAACAATCCTGTCCAATAGAACTTGCTGTACAGAAAGAGACGATTCTTTATCTGGGCTGCCAAACATAGTAACTACTACCTCATGTGACCAGTGAACAGAGGAAATGAGACTACATGAGAATTAAAATAATGGTTTTAAAATAATTTAAATGCAATAGTCACATGTGAACAGCCTTATTGGACAGTGAAGCCTAACAAGGTCTTTATCAGACTAATATACAATTAAACTTTTTCAGGATAGAGGTCAAAAGCTGTATTTTTTCCAATAGCAGCCATTAGCTGTGTAAGCTATTTAAATTTTGATTAAAATGATAATGTGAAACACAAAGTATACAAATTTTGTATGCAATCCAATAGAAAACAAAAGTAAAAAAAAAACAAAAACAAATGACAACAAAACCCTTCAGTTAAAATGAAATCTATTACAGCTAGGCTACCATCCTAGACAGTATAGAGAAAGGTTTTATCCTCACAGAAAGTTCTAGTGGGCATTGCTGGCTTGAAGCATGGTTCTTCTGTTAAGGAACGAAGATGGACTTTCTCCACCATACCTTTGATGTGTCCTGACTGTTAGGAAAATTTGGTCAGAGAGTTGAGGTCATAGTACTTCCAGCAGGCTGATAATATCCGACTCATGCTCATTTTGTCTGGATAGGATATTGACCCCAAGATCCCAGGGTAACCATAAATTACAGAACCTGATAAGAACAAAGTAGCTGACACTTGCCAAAGAAGACCAAGTTGACTCAGGCAGGCATTCTCTGCTAAGAAAGTGTCAGAGTCAATTTCAGCACTCTGAGCTCAGGCTTCTTATTTATTCCCTGACAAGTCACTCAGTAAAGTTGCAGGGACCTTCTGACCCAGAGCTGCTACCTGATTCCCAGAAGGTAACCTCTTCCTAGAGCATTTCTTTTCTCTTTATTTGCATTCTACTCAGGATTGGCCATCTTTCCTCCCCCCATGATGTAGCTATTGGCAGCTACTCCTGTCTTTGTTGCCTCCAGAATGGATCACCACAAAGCTTCCCTGGAAGACCACCCAGAAGCTTCAGCTGGTGCTGTGGTGCTGTCCATCTGCCTGAAGGCACCAGCACTGTCGCCAGGAACACCTGCGCTCCACAGTCTGTCCTGACTCCCTCATCACTGCGTGATGACACTCAAGGTGCGGCTCCTGAAAGCTCAGGCGGTAAACTGCCTCTTTGGAGGTTGTCTCCTCCCCCTCAGCATCATCTCAGTGGTGGTGGGATGCTGATCAGCCAGGAAGATTCCAAGTAGGAGGTTAAAGTGAGGGCATTTTCTGAGGAATTTGCTTCCCGTTCTGGTTTGACAAAGCTGAATTTTCTGTCTTTCAAGGGCATAGTGAAAAAGCCATCTGTTTTGTTAAGACTTCTGCCATGAAGGGTGATCCCTGGGAGTGCATGTTTAGATACCTTTGTCTGCTCTCCTCTTGTCTTTTCACACACACACACACACACACACACACAAACACACAAACACAAATTTTAAAAAAATACATTGAACAATTGATTAACTATATGCCTTCACTTAGGCTTCCTTTTCCACCCATATTGACTTTCTTGCCAACTTTGTGAACCTCTTCTGGAAGAAGTAGACGCACCTTCACTCAGCGCATTTCGACTTCATAACCTTCCTTTCTCAACCTTCACCCTCAAGAACGCCTTTACATTTCTTATTTTACTTCTCTCTTTTTTTTTTACCTTCCTCTCCTGTCCACTCCACCCTAGCTTTAAAGCCACAACCATTAAAAAGTTCTTTGGAAAAAACACTTAAATACCATGATGCCCCCCTTAAAAATGTCTTGTCAGATTTCTTCCTCTTGTTTGCTTCAGAAAGTGGCGCTTTGATTGTCCATTAGAGAGTTGTTTACATTTCTCCAAAAGCCCCATTTAGTTTCCTTGACAAGGTGGAATAAGTGACTGGCTGTGATGGATAGAGGCACCTGTCCTAATGGCTGCTCACACTGTGCCCACCAGTGCACGTTACATTGATAAATTGACAACAGTTGGGACATGCTCTGCTAGCAGCAAGAATGAGGCTACGAGGACAAACACAGGCAGTTAGACAGTCTGCTTTAATATTCCTGGGAAAGGTATACAGCCTCCTAATCTAACACCCTCACAGCTGCGGGAAGGAATTAGTGCACAGGCAGACTTTCTTTGTTACCTTGACACGGCCACTGCCAGTTAGCCTAGACTTAAGTTAGCACAGGATTCCTCAGTCTGCCAGTGTCTAAGCCTGCAATCCTGCAATTTGGGAGCCCTAATTAAGATGTTAACTTTGTTATTATCTATTTATACATGCACATTTTGAATCCCTTCGTGGAAGTGTTTTCTTTTCCCTCTGAGAAAAGCAACAAGGACAACAGAATGCTGCCTATTAGCCATGGGCTGATTACCAGGAAGATGAGGGACGTAGCCTTATGCAACGCTAAGTTGTTAATTATCCGGAATAAGGAGCTCAGGAGGGTCCAAATTTCAAGTTATAAAGGGGTGACTGCCTATCACTACACGTTGCTCGGTCGGGGGCCGTGGAAGGTGTGCAGTTCTCTCCTCTGCCCACCCTTTCATTTTCTTTTTCCACTTTGTTGATTTTGCAATGCCCTTAATAAGACTGGTGCAGTCAGCAGCTCGCCTCAGCCATGCAATCCCTCCACCCATGCAATCCCCCCTCCCCTCAACCTGCATGTTGACACAGGGTGAATGGGGGCACAGGACTTCATGGGCTTTTGCCAGTCGGTGCAACCTCCCTTCATGATGGCCTTCCTCTCAGAGAAGTTGGGAGCAGCAGGGCAAAATGGTGGGTAGGTCCGCTGACACAGCGGGGCCTGGAGCTCCAGCCGCAGCGGCAATCTCGACACAGCCCCTGGCTCCATCCATTACACGCTTATCTTAACTGAAGACTAATCTAAAGGAACAAATGACCACAGAGAAAAATGCTACAACTTAATACAAAGTCATAAAAAAAAAAAAAAAAGAATGTGGGCGCAAAAGGAACATGGACATAATAATGCCTTTCTGAGCCTCGCTTTTAAATGGCCTAGTTACCGATTTTATGATAAGACGCAGTTTGCCTTTATGATTTGCATGGGTAATGAAGCAATTAGCAACCATCATATATAAAACATGCTAGTTCTTCATTAGACACCAAACCAAATGGCATAATACAAGATGCAGAGTGTGGCAAGGCTCAAGCGACTTCCCATTCTATTGACTTTGTGTGGAGTTCTGCCGTAAGCTGGGTCGCTGCATGCATCATATTAGAAAGCTAGACTGTGGTTAGTTTGATGTGAAATTCTGACTGGCTGGCAGTCGCCTCCACTCCCCACTCTCTAACTGCTACTAAATTTCATTTCAAGTTATAATTATTGACATTGGAAACAGCTACTCCTATCACAACAACAAAGCAACAATTATACAGGATCTGGTGTTTCTCATGCAAATTACAGCAATAAAATACAGGAAAATCCGGCCCACTCACAGACCAGTCTTTGTCTTTGGAGAGCACAGGCTGAACTATTTGGTTAACTAAATTAAAATGTAAATCTTGGCTGGCTTTTCTTCTTAGATAGCGATATGAAACAGTTTCTAAAAGACAGAAAAAGCTTAAGGGACCACATTTCAAACAACTTGTCATGAATATATTTTTTTAATGAATTAGGGCTGGAAAGCTTAACTGTCTATAACAATCAAGGATTCTAAACTGCTGTTCAAATAGGAGAAGCATAAGGAGAGACAGAGCATCCTGTGTATTTACTCTTTATATTTTTGTTTGTAAAGGAACTTTGGAGCTTTGAAAGATCCCAGTAATCGAGCCTCTTGCATTTTCACAAGTAAAACCATCTCTGTCTTATTCCCAGTTGGTGTACCACGTATAATGAAACATATAACCTAGATAAGGAGATTAGTGAGCATTAAAAGTGAGTTCATTTACTTTATTAGAGTTACTTTTCTTCCTGTCTCTGTCTCTTCTTCCACATTAAAAAAAAAACCAAACATTCATCTGAAAGTGTTACTGTAAAGGACGACTAAATTAAAAAGTCAACCCTGGCTGTATTAGCAGAAAGGAGCTATTAATGTAGCCACCACCAGCCACATGGAGTTCTGTAAAGAAAGAAGCAGAAACAAGAATTTGAATCGATAAGGAAATGGTAACATTTTCCCATCTATTACCATTACACTTTTTTTTATAAGAAGGAACTAAACACTGCACCCATCAATAAGTGTGAAAAAGGGTTTGGATCCACAGGACTGCCATCAGTACTACAGAAGACAACATCAAAGAGAAAGAGAAGGAAAGCAACCTTGTGTGCCCCTGGCCTGGACCAGCTAACATGGTATCTGCTTTGAAAGTCATACGGTGAGTCTGACCACAAGTAAACTGACCCATGTGAAGCCAAAACAATGGCAGACACTGATATTTAATTTATGTATTTCGTTTTTTTTAAGCGAGGAAAAGCAATTTTATGATCACATCTCATTTATAACAAATCTGATCTTTTAAAGGCAATAATTTTACAAGTGCACTTTTGCATTAAGAATACTGTTATCATAAGCATGAAGCAAATGCTGTGTGGGCAGTCACTCTGACTTATAGCAGCTCTGTACAGCCACTGCAAGATAACCAAGAGTAATGGTTTTTGATAATCAGGCCACACTATTAATATAACATGAACCACAAGTGCTTTTGTACTGTAGCCCTGGTTAAACTAGCAAATCTCATTGGAATATAAAGAAGGGGTGGGGAGTCATGTTCTGTTTTCTGCTACTTCTGAGGTGAAGAATAAGCCTCCAGGTGCTGTCTGAGGTGTTTTGTGTCTTACAGAACATGTGCAGTGCTGAAGAATGTTTCCCTTTAGAACCCCTCGTCCTTTCTGCTCAGACTGAGTGCAATGACTACCTGCCCAGCCAGAGTTTAAGTCCAGGGAACGTAGCAGATGGATTTCAAATGGCAGTTCTGTTGGCGGGGGTAAGGCTAGTGGAACATGCTGAGGTCCAGAGCAAGCTGAGTTTATGCTGGCCACTCACTGGTCTGTGACTTTTGAAACATTGCCTAGTGTAAAGGGACTCATTTTGGCCAGTAAGAACAAAGGGGAATGTTGCCCCTTCATCGTAAATGTTAATGCAAAGGAAAATATGAAGGAAGCACTTGTGGTGTTAAGAGTCAGGTAACATAATCATAACAAGTAAAACCAGGCTTAAGCACGTCACTACAATGTTTATTCATATGGTGACATTTACTGTAACTTTCCTCTAAAAGGCAATGGTTTCCTCCTATTTTAACAACCCAGAAACCATTATGAAGTTCTCTTTGGACACATGATGTATATCTTTGTCATATGGCCTTCTATTTCTTAGGGCATATGCACTAGGGGTGAGTTATATCTTGAAAATTAACCCTTTGTTTTCTGAGGAGGAGGTATCTATTCTGAACAGAAATGCTTATTTTCTGAACTTCACAATGAAGAGAGTGGACTAGAAAAGGTTATTTAAATAAGCTGAAGCTCAAAGAAACTGGAGGAGCTCTGATGTCTTAATAGTAAGGAATTATGCTGCCAACACAAAGATACACTTAAAATCCACCAGCTGCTTCGTGGGAGAAAGATGGGCAATCTCCTCTTGTGTGAACATTTTACTGCCCCTAAAAAGCCATAAGAAACCCACTGTGGGTTGATTCCAACTCAGTGTTACACAGCAACAATATTGGGATTGAGTTCCTTGTTCTATGTATTTATCTGAAAATATTATTTATTTTGCAATATTGTGTTTTCAGTGAATATGTATAGGACAAATTTAGTTCTCCTTTACAACACAAAATGTTCAGTGACATTTTACAGTGTGGTCACATTTTCTTTAGTTGTACTCTGGTTGTTCTGTTTTTAGTGCTCTAGTGTTCCTACTCCTGTTAGTCACATATTTGCTATAGAATATTGTTGCATGTTTTCATCTCACAGAAACTATTTTTAAATAGAATACTACCTTCACAAGGAATGTTCTTATTTTCTGTGCCACTCTGTTATTTTACTAAAAGGTAATCTCAGGGAATAGCTTTGATTTAAGATTTAAAGAGTGTCTGAGGACTATAGTGCCAGAAGTCTTCCTGTTTCAACTGGCCCAGTAAGTTTAGAATTTTAACAACTCAAATTCCATTCTGTATTTTCTTTCTTTTCTGTCAGGGTACATCTATGTGGTCCTAATCAGAAAAGTTGGTACTGATACACAGGCACCATCTAGTTCTTCTTTTATGAGTTGGTATTATGATTATGACAGAGTCCAGAATGAAGGTTACATGATGGAGCATACCCAGGGTGGGGCGGGGGGATTGTATATCAATGAAGGAATTTTTTCTTTTACTTTTCAAAGAGAAGAGTGAATCGGGCAGGGGTGGTGAGGGAGGGGGGGCAGGGAGAAAAATGCAACAATGAATGAATGGAAACCCAAAATTGTTGTAAATGTTCATTTAAAAAAAAATCACCTCTGATGACAAGAATTTTTAAACAAAATTTTACCAAACAATACAAATCCATAGTGGGTCTTTACACAAATCTCCAGTGTTCACGACAAGAGTTGAAGGCAACTTACTATAGTATTTTGATACTGTTGGACAGTTGTCATATAATTACCATTGTTGGGTCACTAATTCATCAAATATTTACTTTGTCCCAGAAAATGGGTCATACATAGAGGTGAACACAGAAACCAATCTGTTGCAAGAACAAGAACAGTAGGATATTCTAGGAAAGATATATACATATATATATATATAAAATTCTAAAATTATATATAATTCTAAAACTTGACAGAACTTGATGAAAAGGGGTGCATTTAAGTTGTTGTGGAGTGATCATGTTGTTGTTGTTGTTAGGTGCTCTCAAGTCGTAGATGACTCATAGTCACCCTATGAATGAAAGGCCTGAGCACTGTTCATAGAGTTTCCAGAGGCAAGCCACTTCATACAGAACAGTTTAAAAGTGATATATGATTGGGTAATATGGTTACAACAAGAGTCCAGAATGAAGTTTGCATAGTGGAGTGTGGGTGGGCGGGGCGGAGATTTTATACCAATGAAGGAACTTTTACTTTTCGAAGGGAAGAGCGACTTGACGGCACTTAACAACATCAACAACAACATACAGATCTTAAGAAACCCTGATAGTTTTAACATATGGGGCTATTAGAAAGGAGGTTATTTGAATCCATTAGCCGCTCCACTGGAGAAAGATGGGAAGAGAGTGGCAATAAAGATTGAAAGCAAACAGTACCAAATGAGGGTTCCTATGGATCAGACTCAACTTGATGGTAGTAGGTTTGAGATTTGGGGTATAGAAAACGTACAACATTTCAGGTAGTGTTACAAGCACAGAGGACATGCTCACCAAGTTGTGCCAAGAAATCTGGAGAACAACCACTTTGCCAACTGACTAGAAGAGATCTATATTTGTTCTTATCCCAAAGAAGGATGACCCAACAGAGTGTGGAAACTATAGAACACCATCATTGATTTCACATGCAAGCAAAATTCTACTGAAGATTATCCAAAAATGACTGGAACAGCACATCAGCAGAGAACTGCCAGAAGTTCAGGCTGGGCTTAGAAGGGGTCGTGGTGCTAGGGATATTGTAGCTAATGTTAGAGGGATCTTAGCTGAAAGCAAGGAATACCAGAAGAATGTCTGTCTGTGTTTCATTGATAATGCAAAGGCGTTTGACCGTGTGGGTAATAACAAACTGCGGCTGACTCTGAGAATGGGAATCCCAGGACACTTGATTATGTTAGTGCAAAACCTATATTTGGACCAAGAGGCAGTTGTCAGAACAGAGCAAGGAAACACGTATGGTTCAAAATTGGGAAGGGTGTACACCAGGGATGAGTCCTATCTCCATACCTTTTCAACCTGTATGCAGAACAGATTATCCAAGAGGCTGGACTCTATCAGGAGAAATGTGGGGTCAAGATTGGTGGAAGATCTATCACCAAACTGTGTTATGCAGATGACACAACCATGCTTGCTGAAAATGAGGAGGACCTGAAGTACCTGCTGTAGAGGGTCAAGGACTGCAGCCTCCAATATGGATTGAGGCTCAAAGTCAAGAAGACAAAGATTCTCACCACTGGGCCAATTGGCAACATCAGGATGGATGGTGAAGAGATTGAGATTGTTCACAGCTTTAGTTTGCTTGGTTCCACAGTCAACACTCTTGGCACCAGTAGCCAGGAAATTAAAAGGCGTATTGCCATGGGAAAGTCTGCTGTTAGGGACCTCTCCAAAGTACTGAAGAGCAATGGTGTCTCTCTGGAGACTAAGGTGTATTTGATACAGGCCATGGTCTTTGCTATCACTTGTTATGCATCAGAGTGTTGGATAGTAACTAAGGAGGCTAGAAGGAGAATTGATGCCTTTGAGCTGTGGTGCTGGAGAAGAGTATTGAGAGTACAATGGACTGCTAGGAAAACAAACAGATTCATCCTGGAAAGGGTTAAACCGGGTGTATTCTTGGAGGCATGGATTCTGAGGCTCCATCTAACATACTTTGGACATGTTGTAAGCAGGGACCAGTCCTTGGAGAGGGACATCATGCTTGGTAGAGTGGAGGGCAGGTGCAGGAGAAAAGGCCCTCTATGAGGTGGATTGATTCAGTGGCTGGGGTAATCGGGATTGGTATATCAGAGACAGTGTGATTGGCCCAGGACAGAGCAGAGTTAAGGGCTATTGTACATAGGGTCACTATGAGTCACAAGTGACTCAAAAGCACCTAACAACAACAACAGCAGCAGCAGCACATGAAGTAGGATCCAAAATTATACCACTGCAAAGAGGAAACAGAGATTTTGAGAAGTTAACTAAATTGTTCAAGACTTCAGCGATTACTACACACTTTATCTCTGGTTAAAAATCATAATGAAATTTCTTAGGAATTATAATGTGATCTTAATTATCACTGCAGAATTTCTTAAGAACACTTTGATCAGGAAAAAAAAATAATACATTTTCAGAGTATATACAGATTGGTTTATTATTAAATTATTTACCTTTACACACAGTTGATGATAATGTAGTTGTTAAGTGCTGTCAAGTAAACTATGACCCATAGCGACCCTATGTACAATAGCTTTGAACCCCGCTCTATCCTGAGTCAATCTCACTGTCTCTGACACACCTACTCTCATCAGTTATTGTGCCAATCTCATCTGGGGTCTTCCTCTTCTGTGCTGTCTCTTCACCCTTCTATGCGTGCTATCCTTCTCTAAAGATTGATCCCTCCTGGCAACAAGCCCAAAGTATACGCCTCAAAATCCTTGCCTTCAAGGAGCAGCTTGGTTTTCCCTCTGACAGACATGTTTTCTTGCAATTCATGGTACATTTAATACCACGGCTCTAAGGCTCCATTTTTCCATCATCTTTGGTTACTGTCCAGTTCTCTGAAACATAGCAAATAATTGCAAAGACCATGACCTGGATTAGGTACACCTTAGTCTCTAGACTGCCATCCTTGCTCTCCAGTGCTCTTGGGAAGTCCCTGAGAGAAGATTTTCCTAATGCAATTTGTCTTTTGATTTCCTTATTGCTTGTGCCATGAGTGTTGTTTGTGGAACCTCTTAAGTTGAAATTGTTAATGACCTCAATCTCTTCTCCATTGATCATGATGCTACCAATTGGCCCAGTGCTGAGATTCTTCTCTGACTGTCTAGTTGTAAGAAGCTGTGCTGCAATCTTGAAGGTATGTGGTTTGAGTCCACCAGCATCTCCATGGAAGAAGGATGGACAATCTTCTTCCATGTGATTAACTGCCTCTGAACACCTGTTGGAGGGTCAGCAATGGGTTGGTTCCAATTGGATGGTACTCAACTTCAACCTGACTCTATGTAGTTAGTATGTACAAAGTCTAGAGATTGTATATCATCTAGTAAGCTCTTAACTTACACAACTTTTGAAAATAGCTTCTATTGTTTCATAAATACATAGCATTATAACTTTTGGCAACAGGTCCAGGGTTTACTGTTTTTTAGCACCACAAATTTAATGAAATACCTATATAGTAAAGTGAATCTGAGTCTTTGGTGCCTTCTGTGCCCCAAATGAAATTTTGATAAGTCATTTTCCACCACTAACATCTAGTTCAGAGGCCTGATTTTGTCTATAAAATAAGCAATCTCAACAACAGCACAAGTTATAGGATACCTGTGGTCCAGTTTCAGAGAGGATGACCAATGACATTTTGGTCTCTGTAGGCAAGCAAATAATCCACATACGCGCACCTGAGCAAAAGAAGAAATGAAGACACTGTATGTGTTCAGGTGAGGCAGATACTTGTATTTCTCCAAGTTCAATCTTTATTTAAAGGGACCTTCTGGCACATTGATCAAGCACTGGGCTGCTAACTGAAAGATAGATGGATAGAATGCACTACCACTCAATGATGAGGAGAGATGTACGGATTTGCTCCCTGAAAGATTGTACCCAAGAAACATCATAAGACATTCCCACTCAGGCAAATAAGTTTGTTCTATGTGTGAAGTGACAAAAAAACAACAGCAAGTCTCTACTTAAAATATTTCACTATAACATAGCTGAACTTGTCTGTTTCAAAGAAGAGGTGTTTAAAAATGCATCTAAACTAGCAGGTTTATTCTTTTTTTAACACTTGTAAAAGGACAAAGGAAGTTATAATAGCCAGTTGTGTTGAGGTTGCTGGGAAATGGCTGCATTGTACATCACTGCATGGAGTGAAAAATTAAGTCTGTGTTCTTGGTGGTAATTTGGAAACTACCGACAGTTATAAAAGGCTATGGCAAGGTACACATAATTCTATGTTAAGGATATAGGTGACTATGAACAGAAAAATTTGTGCACGATGATTTATGTCTAAAATGTCTTAAAATTACTATTAAAAATTATAAAGAATTCAAATGTTCTTTAAAAGGGAAATGGCTAAATGAATTATAGTACCTCTATAGAATAAAATACCAAAAGAACGAAGAATGCAAAACTATGCATGCAATATTGCCTTGGTTTGGCACAAAGAAAATTCATACAGAATAAGTAAATATTACATACATGGCAGAGTTATTGATGTCTTTTATATTCCTTTTTTATATATTTTCAAAATTATACATCAGACACATACATTATTTTTACATTATAAGTTAAGAAGTATGAAACACTAGTTCGATGGTTCTAGTGGAACCGTCGACTTTCTCTGTGAGGACAAGCCTTATCATACCTGTTTCTAGTGCTTAATCTCACTTACTGAACAGACCTGTTAGCAATGATAAATATTCCTCATGGTTCCACAGTAACTTCTAGGAAAAGTAGGATTTGTTGAAGATAGGAGAAAAAGGTCATTAAAAGTGTCAGGAAAAGATTTAATATTTGGAATGCATTTGTAAAACAACTTTGACAATGCAAAGATTGACTGAAAAAACTATTAACTGAAAATCAGCTGGGTTTGATCCCATCAGTTGTACAGTGGAGAAATATGTAGCAGTCTTAGAAACTGTGTGCTGCTTATTATTGTGTACCAACTCATACCTGACCCTCCAGCAGGTTTTCAAAGGCAGTAAATTGCAAGGTAGGAGATTTCTCATCTTTCTCCTGTGGGACAACTGGTGGATTAAAAGCTTTGAGTTGGTAGCACAATTCCTTACCACTTTCGAGTACTACCCTTTAGAGTACTGAAGAACAATGATGTCAGTCTGGAGACTAAGGTGTGCCTGATTCAGGCCATGGTCTTTGCAATTGTATGCATGTGAGAGCTGAATAGTAACAAAGGATGATAGAAGAAGGATTGATGCTTTTACGTTGTGGTGCTGGAGAAGAGTCTTGAACAAACTGTAGACTCCCAGGGGAACAAACAGGTCTGTCCTGGAGAGAGCGAAATGAAACTGCTCTCTGGAAGCAAGGAATTTGAAGCTCTGTCTCACATACTTTGAGCATGTGGCTAGGAGGAACCAGTCCTTAGAGAAGGACATCATGCTTGGAAGAGTGAAAGGACAGCGTAAGAGGGGAAGACCCAAGATGAGATGCATTGACTCAGTGACTAGAGAAATAGGATTAGGTCTGTTGGATATTATGAGGCTGGCTATGAATAGGGCAGGTTTCAAAACTAATGCACATGGGGTCACTATGAGTTGCAAGAAACTCGATGGCACATACAACAACATCAGAGATTTCTCCAAAATGTTGATGAGCCCTATTTAGGCCATAGTCTTTTCAATCCCTTGCTACACATCTGAAAGTTGGACAGTTACTAAGGATGGTAGAAGAAGAATTGATGCCTTTGAGTTATAGTGGAGAAATATACTGGATATTCTGGGAACTGTTAAAAGAACAAACAGATTAGTCTTGGAAGAAGTGCAGCCAGAATGTTCCTTGGAGGCAAAGATGGCAAAATTTTATCTCTCATATTTTGAGTGTGTTGCCAGAAGAATATATTCCTTGAAAGGGGGCATCATGCTGTAAAAAGTGGAGACTATGAAAGATGATGAGGATGGTCACTATGAGTCGTCCTTGACTCTACGGCACATAACAACAACATAAGTCACCAGAGCTCCCTACAACCATTTAGGGCAGCTCTACTCTGTCCTTCATTGTCATTATACTTAAGTGTCTTTGAGTCAACTGTGACTCTCAATGACACAATGAGCAGTGTCTGAGCCCTGCCCTATCCTGTGCCATCCTTATTATTTCTGAGACACTAGAGTTCACCATTACAGTTACTATGTCAATCTATGTCCTCGAGGTGGTACCCCCTCCTTTACTGACCCTCCATCTTTCAAGGATTATGTCCTTTCCCAGGGACATGTCCCTCCTAACAACATGCTCAAAGTATGTCAAATGAAGTATCATTATCCTTACCTCCAAGGAGCAGCCTGGCTGCACCTTTTCCAAGACATTCTTGTTTGTGGCAATCTGTGGTACTCTTCTCCACCACAACTCAAAAGTATTGACTCTTCTTCTGACTACTTATGCACTGTCCAACTTTCAGAGATACATAGCAAATGATTGGAAAGTCCGTGGTTTGAATCAGATGCACCTTAGTCTTTAAACTGGCATCTTTGCTCTTCAGCACTGTGGAGAGGTCCCTGACAGCAGGATTTCCCAATGCAGCATGTCTTTTGATTTCCTGCTGCTGGTGCAAAGGGTGTTCACCATGGGTCCAAGCAAGATAAAGTAATTATCACTAATATCACACCCTATCAAAATCCTGCAGAAGATTATCTAGAAAATACTTGAACAGTACATTGACAGAGAACTGCCAGAAATACAACCTGGGTTTAAAAGAGGTCATGACACTAGGGATATTATTGCCAATGTCAGATGGATCTTAGCAGAGAGCAGAGAGTACCAGAAGAATGTCTATCTGTGTTTCATTGACATTGCAAAGACATTTAACTGTGTGGATCACAATAAATTGTGGCTAACTTTAAAGAAAATGGGAATCTCAGAACACTTGCTCATGCTTATACAAAAACTATACTTGGATCAAGAAGCAGTCCTCAGAATAAAGCAAGGAAACACTGCATGGTTCAAGATAAGGAAAAGAGTGTGTCAGGGATGCATCCTGTCCCAGTACCCTTTCAATCCATATGCAGGACAGATCATTTGGGAGGCAGGGCTTTATGAGGAGCAGTGTGGCGTTAAAATTGGAGGGAGACTCATTAACAACATATGATATGCTGATGACACAACCTTGCTTGCTGAAATTGAAAAGGACTTGAAAACACTTGCTACAAAACGTCAAGGACTGTTGTCTTCAATATGAATTGAAGATCAACATCAAGAAGACAAAGATTCTCACCACTGGACCAATTGGCAGCACTATATTAGATGGAGAAGAGACTGAGGTTGTTAGCAGTTACAGATTGCTTGGATCCACAATCAATACTTTTAACAGCATCAGTCAGGAAATCAAAAGACTTGTTGCATTGAGAAAATCTTCTGTCATGGACCTCTCCAGATTGCTGAAAAGCAATAATGTTAGTCTAGGTCTAAAGATGTGCCTAATCCAGGCCCTGGTCTTCTCAATTACTTGTTACGCTTCACAGAGTTGGACAATGAGTAAGGGTAATAGGAGAAGAATAGATGCCTTTGTGTTGTGGTGCTACAGAAGAGTTTTGAACATCTCATGGACTGCCAAGAAAATAAACTGGTCTATCTTAGAGAAGGTGAAACCAAGTCTCTCCTTGGAGGCTGGGCTTTTAAAGCTCCGCCTCACTTACTTTGGGCATGTGGCCCGTAGAGATCTGTCCTTGGAGAAGGACATTATGTTCGGAAGAGTGCATGGACAGCACATGAGAGGAAGACCCCGGATGATATGGATTGATACAGTGACTGGGACAATGGGAGTTGGTGTGTCAGAATTAGTGAGACTGGCTCAGGACAGGGAAGGGTTTAGAATTGTTGTTCTTAGGGTCACTGTGCATTGCAGGCAATTCAACCAATAACATCCCATGACAGGTTTGGAAGCAGGAGTGGCATCCACTTCCTAAATAACACGCCTCTGGAAATTTTTTTAACTTGCATAAGTGTCGATAGTTGTAGAGGGGTTTCAGGCCTTTGGTTCCTAGGATCTCTATGAGTCGTGCTCAGCTTGAAGGAAATGAACAACAACAACATCTATTCCTCTTCCTTCCTAATTTTGCCTATTTGCATGGTGGTGAGGATTTTTGTTTTCTTGATGTTAATACATAACCACATTGAAGGCTGTAATCTTTTATCCTCTGCAGCATGCTTTTCAAGCCCTCCTTACTTTCAGTAAGCAAAGTTGTATTATCTGCATAACAGGTTGTTGATTAGTCTTCCTTTATTCCTGATGCCATATTCTTCTTCCTAGAGTCAACTTTCTAAAATGATTTGTTCAGTATATAGATTTAGAAGATATGGAGAAAGGATACAATCCTGGATACAACAAGGATAACTTTCTTGATTTTAAACCAGAATGCCTTTGCTCTATTTATACTACAACTTCTTGGTATTGGTGTAGGTTTCACATTAGCACAATTTACTGTTCTGGGATTCACATTCTTCTAAATGTCAGTCATTATTTCTTAAGATTCACATAATGCCTTTGCATAGTCAACAAAACACAAATAGATACTCTTCTGGTATTCTTTACTTTCACTGAAGATCCATCAGCAATGATATCCTGGTGCCAAAGCTTCTTATAAATCCAGCCTGCATTTCTATAATTCAGAACTGACTTGATGGTGATGGCTTTTTGCATTTGCAATAGAAATGTGAAAGTCAATTGATTTGAAATCTTATTAGGGACATTTGAAAGTTTTCTTCCTATGAAAGTTAAAAAAAAATCTTGTTCTCTCATTGAGCTTCTGTTTTGGACTGTAAACATATAGATATAATCTTAGAAAATGGAATGGTCTTTTAAAATTTAATATGATAATGTCTAACAAATCAAGTATTATGAATAAATTACAACATGACAAAAGTACAAAAGATAGACAACACACATGCAGTCATTATGCTGTTATATCTTCCTATTTTCTGAGAAGGGGTAGAAACTTTCATTGATGTTGGGCTATAATGAAATAAGGATATGTCCTTGAATTTCTAGGGCAATAATAAAAATAGTAATGAAGGTTAGTAACAAACCAGAAATGGGAAACAGAATGATAAAAAAAAGTTGATTAATTTAAAAGTCATAAAAGATTAAAGCAGCACATATGATTCAGAAAAACAAATAGTAAGATTGTAGCTATAAAGCTAAATGTATCAATAATTAAATTTAATATAAATGGACCAAATACTCAATTCAAAGGCAGAGATTGTCAGATTGGATAAAAATGCAAGCTGTATTATATGTTGCTTATATGAGACACAGCATAAATACAGGTACATTTAAAAAGTTGAAGAATTAAGCAAATATTAACCAAAAAGAAATGTTCAACTGAAAATATTTAATATTTGTAATATTACATTAGGGAGCTCTGGTGGCCTAGTGGTAAGAAGCTGCACTGCAATCCTGAAGGCATATGGTTCTAATCCATCTGCTGCTCTTCAGGAGAAGGATGGACAATATCCTCTCCTGTGATTGACTGCCACTGAAAAACCATTGGAGGTACAGTGGCAATTTGGTTCTGACTCAACAGTACACAACAACAACAAATATTGTATTACTATTTATAATAATATCAGACATTTTAGAGATAAGGATGACATTTCAAAATGGAAAAATGATCAACTGTTATATACAATACTTCAAATATGTGTCTAATAAAGAAGTTTTAAAGTAAATAAAAATGGTAGGAACAAAAGGAGAAACGTTGTTATTGTCAGACTCTAGAGCTAACTCTCACTCATACTAACTCTATGTGCAAAAGATGAAAACCTTGCATATCCTGTATCATCCTCACAATCTCCACTGTGCTTAAGCCCCTTGTTGCAGTTATTATGTCAATACAGCTCATGTCTGCTTCTCCTTCACTGACCCTCTACTTTTCAAAACATGGCTTCCTTTTCCAAAAACTGTGTCCTCTTGACACATACGATGTCCATAGTATATGAGACTAAATCTCACTATCTTTGCCTCTAAGGAGCACCCTGGTTGCATTTCCTTCAAAACAAATTTGTTTTTCTGGTAGCCCAAGGTGTATTCAATACTTTTCACCATAATTATGGGTCAAAGTCATAAATTCTTCTCAACTATTTGTTATTCACTACTCAAATTTCATATGCATGTGGATAAAGCACTTTAAAGCATGGCTTGGATCAGTCGCACCTTACTTTTCAAAGACAACTTCAAAGAAATCCTTGATAGTAGATTTTCCAGTGTAATAATTTTTTTTAAAATCTCTTGACTGCTACTTCCATGGATGTTGTTGTTGTTGTTGTTGTTGTTGTTATGTGCCATCGAGTCACTTGCGACTCATAGCGACCCTATGTACAGCAGCCCTAAACTCTGTTCTGTCCTGTGCCAATCACACTGTCTCTGACACTCTCATCCCGATTACCCCAGTCACTGAACCAATTCACCTCATAGAGGGCCTTCCCCTCCTGCGCCTGCCCTCCACCTTCCCAAGCATGATGTCTCTCTCCAAGCACCAGCCTCTCCTCACAAAATGTCCAAAGTATGTTAGATGGAGCCTCAGAATCCTTGCCTCTAAGGAGCCATCAGGTTTAACCCTTTCCAGGACAAATCTGTTTGTTTTCCTAGCAGTCCATGGCACTCTCAATACTCTTCTCCAGCACCACAGTTCAAAGGCATCAATTCTCCTTGCGACCTCGTTGGTCATTGTCCAACTCTCTGATGCATAACAAGTGATTGCGAAGACCATGGCCTGTATCAGACGCACCTTAGTCTCCAGAGAGACACCATTGCTCTTCAGTACTTTGGAGAGGTTCCTGACAGCAGACTTTCCCATGGCAATGCGCCTTTTAATTTCCTGGCTGCTGGTGCCGAGAGTGTTGACTGTGGAGCCAAGCAAACTAAAGCTGTGAACAATCTCAATCTCTTCACCATCCATCCAACTGGTCCAGTAGTGAGAATCTTTGTCTTCTTGACATTGAGCCTCAATCCATATTGGAGGCTGCAGTCCTTAACCCTCCGCAGCAGGCGCTTTAGGTCCTCCTCAGTTTCAGCAAGCAGGGTTGTGTCATCTGCATAACTTCCATGGATATCCAAAGAAAATAAAATCATTTACTCCATTAATTCTTTCTCCATTTATCTTATCTCTATTTGCCTTATCTTCCTTTATTTTATCAATCCTTATCTCCATTTATATTGCCTATTTACCTACTCAGTAGATCAATTTTGATGTTGAATTTTTATTTTCCTGATATTGAGGTCCCATCTGTATTGAAGGTCTCATATTAAAGTCTTTGATTTTCTTCAGAAAATACTGTAGTGCAGTAATTTCCTAACTTAAAAAGAAAATATACTTCTAGTCCTCTTCCATCTTCAGCAAACAAGGTTCTAACATTTGTACAACAAACATTGTTTGGGAGTGTTCCTCCTATGCTGATGACACATTCTTCTTAACTCTCTAAGTTTTGTGATTATTTTCTCAGCATACATACTGAATATGTATGGTCAGAGACAGGCATATATTGAAGGAAGAATATGGCAGTTGCCCTACCACCCCCAAGCTTGATCACTTCCTTAGAAACTTGATAACACCCAAACTGGTCAGTCCTATCAAAGACTAGACCAGACAATGGATCCTGATAAGGTTCTGAGCTTGGGAAAAAGGTGCTAAAACCTAATTTAATTAACATGTAAAATTCTGAGAAATACAATCTTAGTCCTCCCCAGGACCCCTAAAAAAGGAAACCTCCCAAACTTCTGGCAAGCCATTTCGATCCTGCCTGTATGCCATGCTGCACAATAAAGGCTTGTTCATTTCTTGGGACCAGTTCCTTACTTTATTTCTCTCCCTTGCATCCATGCACTCCTTTTTATATTATGTGTGTGTGTATATATATGTATATATATATATATTTGTATATATAATGTATATTTTTATATACAATGTATATTTGTATATATAATGTATATTTTTATATACAATGTATATTTTTATATATAATGTATATATATAATGTGTGTGTATGTATGTGTATATTATATATATATATATATATATATACACACAATGAAAAGCTTTAATTTAGCTCTCTGTAACTGATACACAAACCAGAAAAAAATGAAGACATAAAGTATCTAAATCCAATAATTACTGTATATATATATTATCTTTAAGTGCTTGTAAAATATTGATCAATACTGACTCTAGATTATAAACAAAATATCAAATTTTGGAGGATGGAGAAAAATCAAAGTATATCAATTATTTTCAGTGAAATTCAGTCATAAATTATTAAAAGTAATATATAATCTATCCAAATGTTTCCAAAATAAGTTACACAGATAGAAATAATTTATGTTTAAAGATCACAAAGGAAATCAGAAATGTATAATCAAATGATAAATGAAAACAGAATATAACTTTAAGGTGTTACTAAGGCTATGGTTACAGAAATATTTATAGCCTTAAATAGATATGTTACAAAACAAGAATCTGAGTTCATCTCAACATCTCCATGCTACCACCATGAACAGAAAGATAGAAGAAGGGAATTAATTTGAAAGATGAAAGTAGATAATAATACACAGGAATCCAGAATTAAGGTTGCATAGAGAAGTGTACTCGGGGTGGGGGGTGGGGGGAAGGGACGTGGGAATTGTATATGAAAAAGAAAAAAAAAGTAGATAATAATAAAATGGAGAAGAAATTTATACCAGAGAAAAACAACAAAGTTTTTTTTTTTTTTTCAAAAACTTAATGTGATAGATGGATCAAGGACAGAATTAATTTAAAAATTAAATTATCAATTTAAAATGAGAACTCACCACCATACTGGGGACATTAGAAGGATATTAAGGATATATTGTGAACAATTTAATGACAATGAATTTGATAATTAGATAAAATAGATAAATTTCTACAAAAACACAACTTTTTAAAATACAAGAAGAAATAAAATTTGCATAGTTTTTATATCTAATAAACATATTCAATTCTCAAGGACCATTCCAGAATAAGGTATTTAATTCAAAGTACTTCCATCAGAGAATTTTTCCAAACATTATAAGGAAATTTCACCAATATTTTATAATTCTTCAAGAGATTAGAAGGGAAAATCTTTTTTTTTAAACTACCTTTAAGAATCTAGCATACTCTTACTAAAGGCATTATTGAAAAATGGTTTGGTTTTTTTTAAAAAAAAAATCAGCAAATACTATTCAGCACTAAGGCACAGTGATTTTGTGAAATACTGTGTAACATGGAAGAGACTAGAGAGCATTGTGCTGAGTGAAATAGCTCAATCACAAAAGGTCAAATACTATGCAAGACCACTATTATAAATCAGGAGGATTACTGAGCAAGACATAAAATAAATGTTTAAAAGAGAAAGGGGAGAAAGGGGACTGATGGAGGGGAAGGGAGGAAATCACTAGAATAGCAGAGTTTAGTGGGTGGAGGGTGTGTATGAAGAAATAGGAAAGATTCTATGGAGACTTGAAAAGAAATAGATCAATAGTAGCTAATTGTATAAAATACAATGAATATTAGTGATCCAATTCTGATTCCAGCTTTCTGCACATTGCTTTATAATACTTTGCTTTGTCTTCTCAAGCTGCCCCTTAAAATCTTCCATTTGGCTCTTTTACTTTGCCATGCTTTCCCTTTCTTTTGGCTTCTTGATGCTCTACTGCAACTTTCAGTCTCTTCTGACTCCATTTCAGTATTTTCTTTCTCCTCTGGCTTTTTAATGACTTTTTTGCCTTCTCCATGTATGATATCCTTGATATCATTCCACAACTCATCTGGTCTTCCATCTTTGGTGTTCAATGCTTCTAATCTATCTTAAGATGATTTTGAAATTCAAATGGAATAGGTTCAAGATTATATTTTGGCTCTTGTGGATTTTTTCCATTTTCTTTGGCCTCAATTTAAACTTGCATGTGAATAATTAATTATATGACCTACAGTCTACACCAGCTTAATTTTGACTACTGATATTGAGGTTCTCCAATGATTGCTTCTACATATGTAGTCATTCTGATTACTACACAGCCTATCAGGTGAGGTCCATGTATATAGTTGCCATTTGTATCTTTTAAAAAAGGTATTTGCAATGAATAAATCATTAAATGGAAAGGGAAGAATTTGCATATCTCAAACTCAGAGAACAGAAAAACAAATCTAAGCCTCAAGTCACAATATTGAAAGGTACTATGGGTACTATATAAGGTACTATCGAAAGACCCAGAAAACATCAAAAGGAGATGGAGGACTCACACAGAGTAATTGTACAAAAATAAGAAGTGAATGACACTTGAATGAAAAGTTTCATGAAACACCATATGAGCAGAAGCCAATGGTTATGAAGGAGGAAGTTGAGCTGTGATGAAGGCATTGACAAAAAATAAGGCCCTAAGAATCAATGGGATGCCAACCGACTTGTTTCAATTGACAGATGCAGCCCTGGATGCATTCACCAATCTATGCCTTGAAATTTGGAGGACAGCTATTTGACTAATAGATTGGAAAAGGTTAATCATTCCCATTCCCAAGAAAAGGGATCCAAAATAACTTGAAAACTATTGAACCATATCACTAAAATCACATGCAAGCAAAATACTACTGAAGATCATGAAACAATAGCTAGCACATTACATAGGTAAAGACTTGAAGAAGTTTAAGCAGGATTTAGAAGGGGTCATGGAGCCAGGAATATCATTGCTGATGTCAGATAGATCCTTGGCTGAAAGTAAAGAAAACCAGAAGAATGTCTATGCTTTACTGACTATGCAAAGGCATTCAATTGTGTGGATCACAATAAGTTATGGCTAACAATGAGAAGACTGAGAATCCCAGAGCACTTAGTTGTACTTATGTGAAACCTATTTTTAGACAAGAGGTTGTGTGACCAGAGCAAGGGAATACTGCTACATGTTTTAAAATTAAGAAGAGAGTGCCTCAGGATTGTGTTCTCTCAGGATTGTGTTCTCTTTCTGAACTTATTCAATCTGTATTCTAAGCAAATTATTTGAGAATCTGAACTCTATGAAGAAGACTGTAGCATCAAGATCAGAGGAAGACTCATCAATAGCCTGAATTATGCAGATGACACAGCCTTCTTGCTGAAAGTGAGGAGGACTTGAAGAGCTTTTTGCAGATAATCAAAGAATATAGCCTTCATTATGGATTGCATCTCATTGTCAAGAAAATAGATTCTTACCGTTAGACCAATAAGCACCATCTTGATGGTTAAGGGCTGTAGAGTCATAGACAATCCACAGTGACCCTATGAACAAAAATCTTGAATACAAAACTTTCATTTTTTGTCCAAGTTCATTGAGTTTCTGGAAGCAAGCTTTTTAGGGAGATCCAGGCCAGAGGGCTGAGGGGCCCAAAAGCTTTTTAAATAAAAGGCCATATTCAATCAGCTCACACCCTATTGTAAGCAAGAGTCTCACCCTAGACTCAAACCCAAATCAGAAAATACACCTTTGCAGAATCTGGCTGTCCCACTCATCTTCCCAACCTGGAAATAGCCCCAGATTGAGGGCCAAAAGCCTTTTTAAATAGGAGGCCAAATCCTTGATACATGGAGAAAAAGATTGAAACTGTCAACAACATAATCTTGGATCCGCTATTAACACCCTTGGTACCAGCAGGCAGGAAATCAGGAAATGTATTGCTGACTCGGAAAGTCTATAGTCAGAGACCTCTTCAAATTATTGAGAAGTAATGATGTCAGTTTGAAGTCTGATGTGCATCTGATTCAAGCCATGGTCTTTCCAATCACTTGCTATGCATTTAAAAGCTGGACAATGAATAAAAATGACAAAAGAAGAATTGACACTATGAGCTATGGTGTCAGAGAAGAGCACTGAACGTCCCATGGACTGTTAAAAGAATAAATATGTCTTGGAGAAAGTGCAGCCAGACAGCTTTTTGGAGGCAAAGATGAAAAAGCTTCACGTCACACTCTGGACATATTACTAAGAGGGGCTATTCCTTCAAGAGGGATATGAAGCTTGGAATGGTGAAGGATCAATGAAGGAGAGTAATACCCTTGACCAGGTGGGTTGACACAGTGTCTGCTGTACTGGGGTCTAGTGTTTCAGGAAGTGTGAGGTTGGCACAGGATAGGACAGGGTTCGGATCTGTTGTTCATAGGATTCCTATGGGTCATATTCTACTCAAAGTTTTATCTATCACCACCACCACCACCAACATATTAATTATGGTATGAAACACAATGTATATGGATGATTTTGAGCAAACCAATAAAAAAATTTGTAGGCAAACCAATAAAAAAATCAGCAAATAGAGTCTAGTGATGTATTTTAATAATTAAATCTTAATATTGTAGTTTAGCTATTCCAGAAATACAAGGTTGGTTTAATATTTTATATACAACCATGAATTATGCACAATAATAATATAAGGGAGAAAAATAATGTGATCATTTACAAATGGATAAAATTCAACATTCATTTTGATTTTTTAAATTTTTACAAATTAATAATAGAAGATAATTTATTTCATGCAATACAGATTTTTTTTAAACAAAAAACCAAATTATTGATCACACAATTACAATAATTATTCAGATATTTGGCCTTCTATTAAAAGAATTCTGTCATCCTAGACAATTTCTGAGAAATGGCAAATTATTAACGTTTGGCAGTTAGCAGTTATTAAACAGGTTAATAAATATTAAAGTCAGTCATTAATATACATGAATAAGTCTATACTTTGATAATTCCAACATTAGAGCTTGTGAGTCACTTCATTTTGCTTAGAAAATATTTTTACTTATTTTAAAGATTTTGCTTCCCTTCTTTCTTGTTTCATAAAACTCTTGACAGTGTATCCACATTACTTTCACCTTTTATATATTCACATGATTACATTTATTAAATTATTAAACATGATATAGGATACAATTTTTTATCACTGATTTTTAAAAAAAATACTGACTCATAACTAGATAAAAATGCCATTCAAATTATAAGGAAAAGAATGAATTAATGAATTCAGAACAGTTAAATTACTTTAAAATTTTTATTTTGAGAAACTTGAAATCTCTAATACAAAGGAACAAGAAAAAATTATGACAAGAGAATTATTTTTAGAAACCTGCAAATGAAGTTCAACTATCTGGTTATATTTGATTTTGTTATAATCAGATAATTAATCATAATAAATAAAATTATGATAGAATACACATTTTTTTTACACTCTTCTTTAGCTTCACAGAAGAATACAGAACGTTTTTTCTTGAACATCTTTGGAACCAAATCTTAAATTAGACAACAACTGAAACGTGATCATTTAATGTTAAGTAGGACACTCCAGAAGTACATTTTCCCACACAGTACATGACCAACCTTGATATGAAATTAGAAAGAACTGTTCTGCCTGGAGTGAGTTGACAGTTTCTGGGCTGAGACGGACATCAGATCTGTGAACACCACATAGGGATTCTTTCTACACAAAATCTGGAGACACCCAGGTAATGATACAAGGGGAAAGAGATGACAATGCAAACAAGGTTGACTCGAAGTAATTAGGAAGTGATGTCAAATCTGGTTGACAAAACTAGTACAGAGATTTCTTCTGGTGACATAGTCTGTAGTTATTTTGTTAATCTACAGGTCAAATCTCTCTGGCAATCTGTCAGCCACTCTGTGGTGGAAAAGGTGGAGTGATCTTCTCCCATATGATTTATAGCTTTAAAAACTCATTTGAGAGTCAGCAATGAGTGGGCTCCTACTTGACTGCAAGAGTTTGAGTCTTTTTTTTTAGTTTGTTAAGTAAATTAATGCCAGACTAGACAATAGAGCAAAATGGATTTCGAGAAAGAATTTTTTTGTCTCCCTGGCTGTGCTTAAAACAAAGATAATGCCAGGAACTATTATTAATTGACTTCTCACAAGAGCTCTGTTTGCCATACAATGAGCTTCTTTAAGATTTTCCCTAAAGGCTGTTTACATTGAAGTGTGGCTTGATTTCATAAGGATTTTGTTTTGTTGTTGAGTGCCGTCAGTGGCAGACACTCATAGCGACCCTATGAAGGGGAGTCCTCCTCGACGCTGGGGTGCCTTTCATCCTCTCTCCAGGTTCATAGGGTTTCCGGAGGCAAGCTATTACAGAAGTGGATGCCACCCCTCCTTCCATCATAAGGATTAGAGAAGATACTTTTGTTTTATGCATCCCTGTATCCTCAGAAGTTATGCGTGTTATGTAGTAGGGGCTTAATAAATGCTTCTGAATTAATGACCCCTGAAATCAGTAAAAATGAAATCTATCTTTCAGGACAACTATTTTCTTTCTTTTGACATTTGTATCAAAAAAACCCAACAAACCCACAAAACTTTCTAGGAGAATTGTTTTTTCCTTATGACCTCTGTTCCCCTTTCCTTCGTAGCTAATAGAACTTTTAATAACTTAAACAGGTTCAGGTTCACCATTTCTAGAAAAGCTACTCTGTGTCAAATTTCCATTCGCAATATTCTGAAAATAAGGCTAAATAGGACAATGTGTAGAGGACTGACTTTCCTAACTGTCTACTACATTTCCATTAGGTTACAAAAAGTTACAGGAATGCTTCACTCTCTGAACTTCTGTGGTTTGCACAGGTTTTAGAAGCACCTGCAGCAGCTGGCAACTCCTCCATCTTCTTTTTAGCTCACAGGAGATACACACACACACACACACACACACACACACACACACACACACACACACACACATGTTTTTAACAAGTGTCAGAAATGCTGATTTCCTTAATGGTTCAGAATTTGTCTGAAGAGCCAAAGAAAAGTGAGTATCACAAAACTACTTTCCCCATACACACAACAGTAGGAAAACTGGAAAAATAGTGTTAATTTAGTATCCATATGGAAATCCATATTTACTTACACCATAATGATCATAAAGGAGCTGTTATATCCTGGGGAATGAAATTCACTTTCAACAGAGTGTTTTAAACAAGGATATTATCCTAACTCATGCCTGTCTCAAAAGTTCTATTATTCTCTCTCTTTGAAGTCAAAGACACTGAGAGCTTTACAATTATTAACAAACAAAGCCTATGACATGTAAACAACCATGGGAAGGACTTATTGTTAACCAGCCACAAATAATATTACCCTGATATGATGTGTTCTTTGAGCTATGTTTCAAGAGGATTTAGGCATACTGAAGACATATTTCTCTACTTAGTTTAGTGGAGGGAGTAAGAGAGGGAAACACATGAAAATTTATTGAAAAATAGAATTTATCTGTTGACATAATGCAGTCCAGTCCATCAACTTGTCAGAAGTAGCAGGAGATGATTTCTTTGATTTTTCTACACAAGTATTTCTTTTTTTCCTTTTTCTTATTATGATGGTTAAGTCATTTAGACTACTGAGTAAATGACCTTGCTTGGATTTGATAACATTTTAGATGATACACTTTGTTTCTTTTAATAGATAATTTGAGTCTTGTTGAATCCAACCACACTAACTCCTTCTGAGTGGGGCTCTGGGGGCATTCACTGTGGTCAGACCACGCCTCTGCCATTGGCTCCCACCACACAGCATGTGCAGGGAACATTTGTAAATTTATCTTTTTTATGCCTTGGTTCTTTGCATAATCTGTTTTCTCTGCCTGGAGCCCTCTCCTCCCACCATCTTTTGTTGAATCACCCCTGTTTTGACTTAGAAGTAGTTTCATTTATTGTATCTCAACTTACGAAGATTTCTTTCTGGGTTCCCGCTTAGTTGCTCCTTGATCTTGGATATTTTGCATTTTAATACTGTGTTTTAATTTATTTACTTGAAAATCACTCTGACTAGACTGTAGACTCCTTCCGTCTAGCAAATAGAGTCTATACCTTGTTCAACTTACATGCCACCTTCTTATTGAGATTCTCTGGACTCTAGATATATCTAGTGTATAATGTTTGTCAATGCACTTCCTGAGATTCACAGTTAAGTACTTGGCACCAATTTGGAAAATAAGCAGCTCAAATCTACCCAAGAAAGATCATGAAAGAGAGCCTTGGTTTTCTGCTTGTGAAAGGTCATGATCATCATTGCAAATCCTACTCTCATATCTCTTATACAGGTAGTTATCCTGAGTTAGCTGACTGTTTATATCTATAAATGATAATCTACTGAGATTATAAATCCAGTTGTTAGGGAGAGTGTGGACTCTCACATATCTATCTGAGCTAAAATTTCAGCTCTGCAAGCTACTAGTAATGTGATATTCAACCTCTCTATGCCTTTTATATTCTGCTATTCATAGTGTTTCCAAGGCTGATCATTTCAAAAGTAGAGGGTCAGACCTGCTTCTTAGTCTGGTGGCTTAGTGATATAAAGTTTCAGTCAACTCAAAAGTATATGTTTTGAATCCCCCAGATGATCTGCAGAAGAAATATGAACAGTCTCCTCCAGTGTGATTAAATGCCTCAGAAAATCCCCTGGAGGCTCAGCTGTGAGTTGATTCCAACTTGATGATACACAAAAACAACAACTATGTCTCTTTTCTTCTGCTAGTCATAGGGTTTTCTAGGGACCATTATTTCAGAAGTAGAGGGTCAGGTCTATTTCTTAATCTGTTGTATTCTGAAAGTATGTACCAATGGAACTTTTCTATCATGGATGTCCCTGATAGTATTTGAAATACTGGTGACATAACTTCATAGCTTCCAGCATCATAGTGACAGACAATCCACCTCTGTATGGAAACTGACAGATGAGTTGGGAAGCAAGAGTGCTCCCAGGAAGCAAGAATGAGACTTAGACATTTACTTTGGGCATGTTGCTGAGAGGAGCCAGTCCCTGAAAAAGGACATCAAGCTTGGTACAGTAGAAAAGCAGCTAAAAAGAGGAAAGCTCTCAAGAGGGTGGATTGACACAATGATATCAACACTGCATTTAAACACAGCAGAAATTGTGAGGAAAGCACACAGGATCAAGCAAAGTGTAGTTCTACTGTTCATGGAATAACTATGAGCTGGAGCCAGTATGATGGTACCTAACCACAACGACAGCAACACCAACACCAACAACGTGGTTCATCTATGTAACAATAAATGTGTTCAAAAATAGATTGTTTTTCTAAGAGTTAATACATAGCTGATGTGATGTAAATGTTTACTGTTGTAAATATTTGGCAAGTGTATGGCTTAACCTTTAACTGAATGCAGATTGTTGTTATGTGCCTTCGAGTTGACTAATAGTGACCCTATGCAAAATAGCTCTGAACCCTCCTCTATCCTAAGCCAATCTCACTGTTCTGGCACTGTTGCAGCCCAATGGTAAAGTAGTTTTATAATTATTAATAATGAGACAGACAACCAGAAGTAAGATAAAACAGAGCTTCCCTGTATCTTTATTGAATATTTATCAGAAAGTAAATCACAAAGATAAATCAATGCAAATGAAGCCAAGGGAGGGATTAGCAAACAGTGCAAGAATCCTGTAAACCCTTAAGGATTGCCTTAGTGCCTCAGGGTGAATTTCAGTTTGAACTACATCTCACCCACATCCTGAAATAGCATTTTGTTTATTAGAAATATTTAGTATTGACTTCCCATATGACACATCTACCCTCATTACCCTAATTATTGTTTCAATTCCATTTTATCCAGGGTCTTCCTCTCCTGTGCTTTTCCTCCACCCTCCCAAGCATGATTTCCTTCTCCAAAGACTGATCCCTCTTGGCTACATGCCCAAAGTATGTGAGACATAGTCTCAAAATCCTTCCCTTCAAGGAGCAGCTTGGTTTCACCCTCTGCAGGACAGACTTGCTAGTTCTCTTGACAGTCCATAGTATGTTCAAGACTTCTCCAGCACCACAGCTCAAAGGCATCAATTCTATCATTCTTCGTTGCTGTCCAGCTCTCAGATGCATAGCAAGCAGTGTTGAAGACCATGGCCTAGATCAGGTGCACCTAAGTCTCTAGACTCACATCCTTCCTCTTCAGTACTCTGGAAAGGTCTCTGATAGTTGACTTTCCTAATGCAATTTGTCTTTTGATTTCCTAACTGCTGGTGCCAAGTGTTGATTGTGGAACTGAGTGAGTAAGCTGAAATTGTTAACAATCTCAATCTCTTCTCCATCTATTATAATGCTGCCAACTGACGTAGTTGTGAGAATCTTATTTTTTTTTCTTTTTAAAAAATGTTATTTTTATATTGGTTTACATACAAAGTTCAAGAATCTTCATTTTCTTCATCCATATTGCAAATTACAGTCCTTGGCCCTCAGCAGAAAATGCTTCAGGCCTTCTTCAGGTTCAGCAAGTATGGTTGTGTCCTCTAAATCACACAGGTTGTTGATGAGTCTTCCTCCAAACAGAGATTATCTTGATCTAATATGAGTGTTGTTCTCCTACCCTGACTACCAACCACATTCATTTTCCAGCCTCTTTCATGGTCAAGTTACTCTTCTGTCCTGATATTTTATAAAGGTCCTACAATCTGGGTTCTGGTTATTTACTGACAAAGGAGGAAAATTAGCCATAGAGAATTTCAATCTGTAAGGGTGAGTGCATCTCCTTTGGTTAGAGGTAACACACTTGTCTGTAATCACTAGCCTACAGATAATGCAGGTGAAGCAATGCAACTGCTTTCGCCTCCAACATTAAAGTGTGATCCTGCTTTACTATAGCATTGGACGTTGAATGGAAGAAATGCATAATTATAAAATGAACCAGCCTGGGTTAAAAATGCTCCTGTCTGGATTTCTTTCTCTCAAGTGTCCTTTCCCCGTAAGATGTGGTAGACTAGTCCAAAGACTTCTCATGAGCAAGGACATTCTCATCCTTAGAAGGTATAGTATGTATTACAATAATTCCCTGGAAAAGTGAAATTTGTGAGCTGAGTAAAAAAAAAAAAAAACCCAAACAAACAAAAAATAAACCCAAAACCAGAGCCTTTGCTATTGGATCTATTCTGACACATCGTGACCTCTTATGCTACAGAAGATTTTCTTGGATGTCATCTTTAGGGGTTAAATTCCTAAACCTTTCTTATGTAACGCTATTGAGTGATTTCAAAGCACTAACCTTTAGGTTAGTAGTTGAGGGCAAATAATTTGTATCAGATAGAGAGCTACTGTAAACTGAATAGCGACCTTCTATTTCCTAAATTAAGAGATGAAAGACTTGCCTCTCACACAGCCCAAAGGGGATAAGAGCAAATGAGTGTATTGCATGTAGAAGGCAGCCCTAGAGTGAAAGCATTTGTCTGGAATGCAATTTGTGATCATTTTATTCAGGAATCTAGTAGAATGGTAGCTTTGAAACTATTTAAGCATTAAAAGAATCTGCTTTAGGCAACATATTTTTGAGAACAAAAAAATTCATAGCTGGCAAAGTCAATTCATAGTGACCCACCACCACATTTCCAAGACTGTAAAGTTTAGATTTACACAAGAGTCTACTCATCTTTCTTTCAAGGAGTTACTGATGGGTTTGAATTGCCAATCTTTCAGTTAGTAGCCTAGCCCCTAACTTAAAACTAATATTGTTGTTGTTATTATGTGCCTTCCAGTCAACTGTAACTCATATAAAATTTGATGATGTATAATTTGATCTTGATCTATCCTGCACCATCCTTACAATCTCCAACATGCTTAATCTTATTGTGACATTTACTGTGCCCTCTGTGTTGTTGAGGATCTTCCTCTGATGTCTTTTCTCAAGGGCTGGCCCATCTTGACAGCATGCCCGATGTGTGGGAGAAGAACTTTTACTGTCCTAGCTACCTTCTAAGGAGCATTCTGATTGAGACTCCTCCAAAACAGACTTGTAGGTTATTTTGGCAGTCTATGGAATATTCAGTACTTTGCTCCAATACTACAGATCAATAGTATCAATTCTTCTTCTGGCCCTTCCTGACAATATGCCCAAAATATGTGAGACGATGCTTCACCAAATCATTGCCTCTTAAAAGCATGCTATTTGCACTGCCTTCAAGATAAATTTGTTAGTTATTTTGGCAGTTCGTGAAATACTCAGAACTCCTCACCAACTCTAGAATTCAAAGAGATCAAGCAATTGAAATTACCGTGGCTTGGATCAAGTGAACCTTTGTTTTTAAACTCAAATTATTGCTCTTTAGAACTTCAGTCCTTTATAGCACATTTTCCTGATTCAACATTATCTTTTGATTTCTTGACTGGAATATAATTTTCTACTGCCATGGTGTTGATTGTAGAATTCATTAGTGGACACTACAATTCTGATCAAGGAAGATACACTTTAAAAATTATAATTAAAGATGAGAATATTTATTGTGCCAAAAATATATTTGTTGTTGTTATTGTTGTTGTGCATTGTTGAGTCGTTTGCGACTCAGTGATCCTATGTACAACAGCCCTTAACCCTGCTCTCTCCTGTACCAAACACACTGTCTCTGACACACCTACTCCATTACTCCAGTCACTGAATGAATCCATCTCATCGAGCGTCTTCTTCTTCTGCGCTGTCCCACCACCCTCCCAAGCATGATGTGCATCTCCAAGGACTGGTCCCTCCTTGCAACATGTCCAAAGTATTTCAGACAAACTTCAGAATGCTTGCATCCAAGGAGCAGCCTGGTCTTACCCTCTCCAGGACAAACCTGTTTGGTTTCTTAGCAGTCCATGGTATATTGAATATTCTGCAACACCATAGCTCAAAGGCATCAATTTTCCTCCTATCCTTCTTAGTCATTGTCCAGCTCTTTGATGCACTCCAACTGATTGCAAACACCATGGCCTGTATTAGGTGCACCTTCGTCTTCAGACTGACGTCGTTGTTCTTCAGTACTCCAGAGAGGTCTCTGACAGCAGATTTTCCCAATACAATACATCTTGGCTAGTGCCAAGAGTGGTGACTGTGGAACCAAGCAAACTAAAGCTGTTAACAATCTCTTCACCGTCTCATGATGCTGTCAATTATCCCAGTTGTACCTCATTTTTTTTTATATTGAGCTTTAATCCATATTGAAGGGTGCAGTCCTTGACCTTCTGCAGCAAGTGCTTCAGGTCCTGCTCAGTTTCAGCAAGCAGGGTTGTGTCAATTGCATAACGCAGATTAATGGTGAGTCTTCCTCTAATCCTAATGCCACATTTATCCTCATAGAACCCAACCTCCTTGATAATCTGTTCTGCATATAGCTTGAGAAGATATGGAGATAGGACACATAACTGGCATACACCTTTCCTAAGTTTGAACCATACAGTATTTCCTTGCTTTGTTCTGATGACAGCCTCCTGGTCCAGGTGTAGGTTTCTCATAAGCATGATCAAGTGTTCTTGGATACCTATTCTTCTCAGAGTTAGCCACAGTCTGTTGTGGTCCATACAGTTAAATGCCTTTGCATAGTCAATGAAACACATATTTAAGACCTATAATTGTTGTTGTTGTTGTTATGTATCATCAAGTTGCCTACAACTCATAGAGACCCTATGTACAACAGCCCCTTAAACTCTGCTCTATCCTGTGCCAACCTTATTGTCTCTGACTTACCTACCCCCATTTTCCCAGTCACTGAATCAATCCATCTCGTAGAGGGTCTTCCTCTCTTGTGATGTCCCTCCACCCTCCCTAGCAAGATGTCCCTCCTAGCAACATGTCCAAAGTATGTCAGATGAAGCTTCAGAATCTTTGCCTCCAAGGAGCAGCCTGATCTCACCCTTTCCAGGATGAACTGGTTTGTTCTCATAGAGGTCCACGGTATATTCAACACTCTTCTCTAGCACCACAGCCCAAAGACTTTTTTTTTTTCTTTCCTCCCTAGTCAGTGTCCAACTCTCTGACTCATAGCAAGCAATTATGAAAACTATGGCCTGGATTAGGCACACCTTAGTCTACACACTGATGCTGTTGCTCTTCAGTACTTTTGAGTGGTCCCTAGCAACCAACTTTCCTAAAAAAACTCTTCTCTTGATTTCTGTCTGCTGGTACCAAGAGTGTTGTTAATAATCTCAATTTCTTCATCATCCATAATGATGCTGCCTATTGGCACAGTGGTGAGAATCTTTGTTTTCTTGATGTTGAGTTTCAATTCTTATTGATGGTTACAGTTCTTGACCTTCTGCAGCAAGCACTTCAGATCCTCCTCAGTTTCAGCAAGTAGTGTTACATCATCTGCGTAACGCAGATTGTTGATGAATCTTTCTCCAATCCTGATGCCACATTCCTCCTCATACAGACCAGCCTCCCAGATGATCTGTTCTGCATATAGATTTAAAAGGTATAGAGATAGAATATATCCCTTATGTACACCCTTTCTGATTTTGAACCATGCATTCTTTCCTTGCTCTGTTCTGATGACTGCCTTCTGGTCCAAGTACAGGTTTCTCACAAGCACAATCAAATGTTCTGGGATTCTCATTTTTCTCAGAGTTAGCCACAATTAGTTGTGATCCACAGAGTCAAATACCTTTGCATAGTAAATGAAGCACAGATAGACATTTCTCTGGTACTTCCTTTCAGCCAAGATCCATCTAACAATAGCTATAATATCCCTAGTACCATGGCCTCTTCTAAACCCAGCCTGCACATCTGGCAGTTCTCTGTTGATATGCTGATCCAATCATTTTTAAAATAACTTTCAGCAGTATCTTGCTTGCATGTGATATTAATGATGTTGTTTGATATGTCTGCATCTGTTGGGTCACCTTTTTTTAGAATAGCAACAAATATAGATCTCTTCCAGTCACTTGGCCAGGTGGTTGTCCTCCAGATTTCTTGGCACAACTTGGTGAGCGCATTAAAATGCCTTAAAAGGCAGCATCTGTTGAAATATTCCAATTGGTATTCTGTCAATTCCTGGAGCCTTGTTTTTTGCCAATTCTTTCTGAGCAGCTTGAACTTTGGCCTATAATTAATAGCACATATTATAGAACTTTGTTCTGTTTGCTTTGAAAGAGAAAAAATAAAACACAATTTCACAACTCACTAGCACATAATCATAACAACATCATCATAATGGTACTCATTGGCTCAATGGTGAGGATTTTGTTTTCTTGGTGTTGGGATATATTATATATTGAAGGCTATAGCCTTTGATCTTTTGCAGCATGTGTTCCAAGTCAGTAAAGTGTCAGAAAGCAGAGCATATATTCCAACAATGATGTCTCAGAAACATCTTAAGTTCATAGGATTCATGCAAGAACTCACAGATACGTTCTCTAGAAGGAGACCTTGAGGCGGTGGCTTGGTTTTGTTTATTAAATACCCCAGAGCTCAGAACAATGTTTTGAATCTAATAAGAAATAAATTCAAGAATGGTCGCATCTAAAGAAACCAAAATTACAACTGAGCTGAGAAGGAAAACTAGTTCTAGGAATTTGGGGATTATTTGGACATGCAGTCTTATTGAGCTACCCCTGTGTTCTTGTTGACAAGTCTGATTAAGGAGCCTGGGCATTAACTTCTCTAGTGTTTACTGTCCTTTATCATCCCAAAGACCATGGCTCCTATTTTCACAGATAGCGCTGTAGGTGGTTGGTTGCTTCTACAGCTGAATCTAATGTCTTAGGGACTATTTCTTTATCTTATAGAGCATCTCCTTCTGCTTTCATCTAAAAAAAAATACAGATGCTGAGAATTTCGCATCTTGAAAATACCATCCTTTCAAAATATGACAGTGGCACCACAGAACTAAGATCCTTCTGCCTTCAATCAGACAGCACTGATGCCTCAAAAGATATGCCTGTCTCCAGTTCCCTCCTTCAGCAAAGAGCTCTTGAGAGATTCTAGACACCACCAGCAGCAGTTGACTTGAAGTACTAGAATGCAAAGTATTATGTACATTATATTGTATTATTTTCTTTAACATGAGATAAAAATGGGCCCGTGTACAAAAATGTTTTCACTAATCATTTTGAAGATCAAAGTTTTCATTTCCTAAGAGCTCAAACTTCACATCTTTCATCAAGGACTTACTTTGAACCCTGTTTAATGATGCTGTAGAAGACTTTTTTCCCTCTTGAACTACAGCTAAAAGACTTGTAAAAAAATGTTGTTTCAACACTGAAGCACTTTACATGACTGACTCTAACCACAATGTATAAAAAGTATAATTCAGACTTGGCAGAGTGAACTAAATAAATAGTGATGATAAGCGACCTATCTAACAATGTAGCCTCCGTGTCTTGTCATTAACACAATTATGTCAGCACAGTCAATCAGCACATTGCCTTGACTTTAAAGCCAGGGATTGAATACATGCTTTTTAAAGTTGGAAAGAGCAGAGAGAGAGGAGAGCTATCACACTTAAGCTGGCAATGTGACTTCACAGTTATTCAGAGCTTTTTAAGGGGGGGAAAAACCAACAAGGTTATACATTTACAAAATGCTTTGTTGTTGCAGTAATGCTAAAATTATTCTTATGAGTTCAGTACCATCTGCAATAACCCCACGGCGATCCCAAACAAAAAGAGGGACTCGAGTTGCAGCATTCTTTTCATATATGAGAAACTGACTTTCTACCTGAAGTGATAATTAATGGGATTCTGTTTAGTTTCAAGTGGAGATGAATCGCAAGAGAGGTGCCCATGAAATCTCATAATGGTAATATTCTTCTGAGAGCTCTTGCAAGCATCCTGGATTGAAAAAATTTCTGCAATTGTAAACGGCCACCAGTCAACTGAATAACATTCAGGACAGCTGGAAGAGGGCCTGGGCCATGGAGACAGAGAGGGCACAGGCAAGCATCTTGTAGGAGGTTTCTCTTCTGTTTAGCTCTCTGCAACTCATTAAGCTCCAACAATTTATTTGCATCACTTCTTAGAGTGACTTCAGTTTCATTTATTGACATTAGAAACACTTGTACGAATTTGAATTTCAAAGAATCTTCGCATATTACTGGAGAGAGGACATGTTTTGAAATTTAGTGAAGGAGTTTGACAAATCAAAGTACTACCTTGACACTAAAAATGGAAGGAGGCAATCCCCGGTGTTTAATTAGATAGATGTCTATCACACTGGTTCTGGGATGTGGACTATTTCTATATGTAAAGAATACATGATTACAATGAAAGGAATACCCAGTAAAGCAAAACCAAACACACACACATCCAATTAGATGTCTTGAATGGGTCAGAACTCAGAGCTACCCTATTGTGAAGGGGAGCAGAACTGTGGTGCACAGGATTTTCAAAGGCTGTGATCTTTCAGATGATCTTCCAACACATCTCTGGGGGAAGTAGACCCTCCAAACATGCATTTAGTAACCAAATGATTAACCGTTTGTGTTGCCCAGGGACCATTTATATAATAAAATCTGCTGACACTGTATAACTCTCTATTGTTTATCTCTTTTATATGCATTAATTTAATCTTCATTGTCCATCCTCTCAAGTTGATACAGTTATTTGTCTCATTTAACAGAGAAGAAAACTGAACTACGGAGCAAAGAAAGGGCATAAGCTCTTATAAGCGGAAATAAAATTCAAACATATGTATCTCACGGTAGAGCTGATCTCCCCCACAGCCCATGTGTGTTAATTTAAATTTCTGTTTCATTCTTCATAATCAACAAAAAGTTCTCAAGAACTCTTGTCCACATATTTACACAATTACCGAAACCTTCCTAAGAGAAAAGCAATGCTTATCCACCAGCACCATGATATAAACAACCTTAAGTGCCTTCTCATCAGTGCTCCTTATTTTATTTCCCTGTTTTCTTATTCTTCATGCTATATATTATCACTGCCAGATTAAGATTGTTGTTATGTGCCATTGAGTTGCCTGCAACCCATAGCGACCTTTTTTATAATAGTTTAGTTAGCTTGTTTATCATTTGTTTCTCTGGTCAAAGATAAAATATTAATTACATCAAGACAATTCTTACTGATGGTGACCCGTCAGTGTCATTACAACTTTGTTCTTCGAGGTTTTCAGTGCTTGATTTTTCTAGAATTTGAACATAATGTTTTTCAGAGACATCTTTGGGTAGACTATAACTGCCAATGTTTTGGCCATCAACCACCTACATTGTTGGCTAGCAGTCAAGAGCATAAACTGCTTGCGCCATGGAGGGACTCTTCATGTAGGATTCAATCCTCATAGAAGAAGGGAATTTTAGTCTATGCATTTCATTGTTTTATTCTTCAAGCCTACGATATTATCCAGCATGTAATTGTTATTAATGAATGAATGACTGGATGATTTTTTAAAATTCCATTGCACAATATTTTCTATTCACTTTGTATTTTATATAGTCATTTCAATATTTTATAAAATTAATCATCATTGAACTATGTCCACCATTTCCCTGTCTTTCCAGATCCCCACCAGATCTTTCCCATTTTCTTTACCTCCCTCTTCCAAATTGTGTGACTCTATGATCTCCCCCACTGTATCCTCACCCCTCTGCTCTTCCCTCCCCTCTTGTATCTTCATACACATTTTACTAGTTATATTTATATTTCTACAATAACTGTCCCAAACAGTATTTGCCTTTAGGGGACTGAGTTAGTTCACTCAGATTAATATTCTTAAGTCTTTTCCAAGTGATGTAGTAACTTTCAAAATCATTGCTCCTGTGATCTCGTTTTGCAGTTCTCCCCTGCTCTTTTCACACAGGAGCCTCCTGATCCAGGTATAGGTTTGGTATGAACACAATCAAGTGCTCTGGTATTCCCATTCTTCTCAATGTCAGCCACAACTTGTCATGATCTACACAGTCAAACACGTTTGCATAGTCAATAAAGCACAAATAGATATTCTTCTGGTATTCCTTACTTTCAGCCAGAACCCATCTGACATCAGCAATTATATCTCTGGTGTCACAGCCTCTACTAAATCATGCTTGAACTTCTGTTACTTCCCTATGTGTATATTGCTCTAATAATTTTTTTTCTCTAGCCATTTTTAAGTGATCTTCAGCAGTACTTTGCTTGCACGTGATATTAATGATATTATTTGATAGTTTCCACATTCAGTTGGATCAATTTTCTTGGGAATGGGAACAAATATGGACCTCTTCCAATCAATTGGCCAACTTTTCTCCAAATTTCCTAGCATAGACTAGTGGGTGCATCCAAGGCTGTGTCTGTTAACTGAAACAAGTCAATTTGTATCACATCAATTCCTGGGCTTTATTTTTTTGCCAATGCCTTCAATGCAGCTTCTACTTCCTCCTTCATTACTACCGGCTCCTGTTCATAATGGTACTTCCTGAAATTTTTCACTGTCAATCAATTCTTTCTGTAAGTGACTCTGTATTCCCTCCATCTTCTTTTGATGCTTTCTGGATCATTCAATAGGATTGCCCATAGCATCTTTCAAAATTGTGACATGAGGCTTAAATTTACCTTTGAGTTCTGTTAGCTTGAAAAATGCAGAGCAAGTTCTTCCCTTTTAATTCTAGAAATTCAGCACATTCCATTATAATGTTGTTGTTGTTGTTGTTGTTGTTATATGCCGTCGAGTCGCCTGTGACTCATAGTGACCCTATGTACAACAGCCCTAAACTCCACTCTGTCCTGTGCCAATCGCACTGTCTCCAACACTCCCATCCCAATTATCCCAGTCACTGAATCAATCCACATCATAGAGGGCCTTCCTCTCCTGCATTGTCCCTCCACCCTCCCAAGCATGATGTCCCTCTCTAAGGACCGGTCTCTCCTCACAACATGTCCAAAGTATGTTAGACGGAGCCCCAGAATCCTTGCCTCCAAGGAGCCACCCGGTTTAATCCTTTCCAGGACAAATCTGTTTGTTTTCCTAGCAGTCCATGGTATTCTCAATACTCTTCTCCAGCACCACAGCTCAAAGACATCAGTTCTCCTTCCATCCTCCCTGGTCATTGTCCAACTCTCTGATGCATAACAAGTGATTGCGAAGACCATGGCCTGTATCAGACACACCTTAGTCTCCAGAGAGACACCATTGCTCTTCAGTACTTTGGAGAGATCCCTAACAGCAGACTTTCCCATGGCAATGCGCCTTTTAATTTCCTGGCTGCTGGTGCCAAGACTGTTGACTATGGAGCCAAGCAAACTAAAGCTATGTACAATCTCAATCTCTTCACCAACCATCCTGATGCTGCCGATTGGTCCAGTGGTGAGAATCTTTGTCTTCTTGACATTGAGCCTCAATCCATATTGTAGGCTGCAGTCCTTGACACTCTGCAGCAGGCGCTTCAGGTCCTCCTCAGTTTCAGCAAGCAGAGTTGTGTCATCCGCATAACGCAGATTGTTCACAAATCGTCCACCAATCTTGACCCCACCTTTCTCCTCATAGAGCCCAGCCTCCCGGATAATCTGTTCTGCATATAGGTTGAAAAGGTATGGAGATAGGATGCATCCCTGGTGTATGCCTTTCCCAATTTTGAACCATGCAGTGTTCCCTTGCTCTGTTCTGACGACTGCCTCCTGGTCCAAGTATAAGTTTCGCATTAGAACGATCTCCCCAGACCCTCCCATCTTCCCAGGTAATCGAAGATGCAAAAATGGTGCGACATTCGTTCCGGCAGGCCTCTCAGAGGAGGGGTTAAGGCAACTGGCTAGCTGAAACCTGGGCAGCTTAGAAGCCAGTCTCATACCCTCCCATCTCCCCAGACCTTCCCATCTTCCCAGGTAATCGAAGACGCCAAGAAAAGCCTATCTACACACCAGTTCTACAGGATGCATCACCTTTGCTGGGGAACATTACGACTAAACTTCAGAGACATTGATCCCAACATAAGGAACTACTATCAGCTGATGTGTTTGGAATCACAGAAGCCGTGGAAGCTTCATATATAAGTTATTAGGTGGAAGGCTGGTCAAAGGGAGACAGATATGAAGGGAGGGGGTAGAAGTGGATGGGTATCCTGGTCGATGGTGGAGCAGGGAAATAAGTGGGTAAAGACACGTGTGAGAAAGGCAGGGACAACACTGACACTAAAGTTAACTCCGCAATGAGGGATATACCTTTAACTTGCTGGTCTGTCTGATACTTCTCTAAATGTGAACATTCACATAAAGACAGACTAGGAAGAAGGATTGGCCATCCACTTCTGAAATAGCAGGCCTCTGAAAACCCTATGTATGTATCCATTATAATACTTTGCTTTATCCTCCTGAGCTGCCCTTTGAAATTGTCTGTTAAGCTTTTCCACTTCAACATGTTTTACTTTAGGCTGGGCTTCTCGACCGTCCAGTGAAATTTTTAGAGTCTTTTCTGACATCCATTCCAATTTTTTTTTCTCCTCTGTTTTTGTAATGAACTTTTGCTTTCTTCATTGATGATGGCCATGATATCATCTCACAACTCATCGGGTCTTTTGTCACTGGTGTTCAGTGCCTCAAACCTATCCTTAAGATGATCATGAAATTCAGATGGAATTAATTAAAGATCATAACTTGGTTCCTGTGGACTTATTTTCATTTTCTTTGGCCTCAATTTGAACTTGCATATGAGTAATTGATGATCTGACCCACAATCTGACCCTGGAGTAGTTTTGATTGCTGATGTTGAGCTTCTCCAACCATTTCTTCCACAAATATAGTTAATGTGATTCCTATGTAGCCCATCATGTAAAATCCATGTGTAAAGTCTTGTTTTCTGTTTTTTTTTTATAAATCATTGTAAATAAAAAATTCAATCATTCTATTTCCAGCTTTATTTCTGTCACCAAGCCCATATTTTCCTTATATTCCTTCTTCTATTTCCTACTTTTGCATTTTAGTCACCAATTAACATTAATGCATCTTGATTGCATGTTTGGTCAATTTCAGACTTCAAAATTTGGTAAAAATGATGAGGCTTTACCTTGCATACTTTGGACATGATGCTGGGAAGAGTCGAGTGATGGAGAAGGAGAGAAAGACCTTCAACCAGGTGGATTGACATGGTGACTGCTGCAATGGGCTCTTGTGTGTCAGGAAGTGTGAGGATTGCATAGGATAGAACAGGGTTCAAATCTTTTGTTCATAAGGTCACTATGAGTCGTGCTTGACTGGATGGTACCTAACAGCACAACAGCAATGATCTTGTTTTAGACGTGAAATGATAAAGACTCATACTCATCAAGGTCACATGGGAAAATAAGTGGAGATTCTTCTTCTGGAATCCAACTTTTAGGAATCTTCTGTTTTTCCAAAGAGAAGGTGATCTACTCCATTCAAGAAATGAAAAATATTTTTATCAGATTTGGGGTATCCTAAAGGTAGGAAAGGAATATTTATTATTTTTTTTTATTATTATTCATTGCTTTATAGAAAGCAGTTTGAACATAGGTGACATAAAATTAAATGTGGTATAGTCCACAGGGAGTTACACGACTACTCGAAAGCTCTGCCTCTCTGGTGGTTTGAATCCACTGGCAGCTCTATGAGAGGAAGAAGGGGACTCTCTTACTATGTGATCTGAAGCCAGGGAAACCCAGTGAAGGGCCCAATATGAGTTAATTTCAATTCAATGGCAATGAGTTGAGTAGACTTAAACAGGTGGTAAAAACACTTGACTATTTTCCTTTAATGATATGACAAACAAATCTACGGTTTCAAAATAATTAAATGACTAATATGATGCTACTTAATATAGATTTTATAAACTGTCCAAATCTGCTCTGCCAATAAAATGCGTATATGTGAATGGGAGTGCTTTCTGTAATGCCCCAAAAATACAAATATTAATTATGCATCACTTCCAATCTGTAATTTTTTAAGTTGCCTCCAGAAACTCTATGAACTTTGACAAATGATGAAAGTTATGCAAATGTCTAAGTCTTTCATTAGTAAGTTCACTGTGAGTCATATACAGAGGACACTTAACAATAACAACAACAATGACAACAAGAGATCTCTCTAGGCCTAGTGGATAGAAAATTATCCTATCAAGCCAAAGGTGTGTTATTTTAATCTGTTGCACTCAGGCCTGGTGTTTAATTGTTTTGGTCAAACATTCTTCTAGGTGGGATAGCACTGGTCTATGCATTGCTGTAGAGAGGTAAATCATGGTTGTTGTGATACTAAACACTGTGACACTGATATGTCAAATGTGATAATGGTTGCCCATGATGGACAGTGTTTGGTGGAGCTCCCCAATTAAAATAAGCTTGGAAGCAGGAGTGGCACCCGCTTCCAAAATAGCTTGCCTCCAGAAACCCTAAATGTGCAGAAACAATGAAAGGTATACAGGTGTTCAGGTCTTTTGTTCACATGGTCACTATGAATCATCTACAACTTGATGGCACTTAACAGCAACATTTGTAATTTATTTAAAAAAAATAGTATGCTTTCATTCTTCCTTGAGCAAAATAGGTTATTGTAAAGATGAAAAAAGTAAGATGTGTATTAACTACTCAGGCTATACATGCTCAGCATACTTCTGAGAAATTACAGTTCTTCATATTTTCATCAGTAACATGCTTTCAATATTTTTGGTGTGGGTTGAAGAGGAATGAAGTAGCATTTTCTAAATATATTTAATCATGAATCTCCAGTTATGATGGCACATGTCAACAAAAATTTCAACTGAAAGGTGATAGGAATTCCTTTAAAATTTCACAACAGGCCGTTTTCTGAAGAGTGAGTGAAAATGGCTGAGAAATAGTGTCTTTCTGCCATGAGAAGAGGATATAAATTTGCAAAAGGATCACCAAAGCATTTTAGACATGTCCTGTCAACCACTACAAACTCAGTGAGTGTCAGCTGTGGACCCTTGTGGGGGTGGAGGAAGATACCCTTAATTTTATGTAGAATATGAAGGAGCCCAAGTAGTTAAAACAATATTGAAAGGGAGGATCAGAGTAGGAGGGCTCACACTTTCTGATTTTAAAACATACTCTACAGATATAGTAATTAAAACTTCCCAGTCTTCTTATAACACAAAGCACAGATACCAACAGTATAAAATTTGGGATCCAGAAATTAAGTTATATCTGTCAATTGACTTTTGACAAGGTCATTAGGTAGGTTAGACAGGCAAGGAAGTATTTCTTCAATAAATAATACTGGGAAAACCAGATTCCCACATGCAGAAAATGCAACAGGATACAGGCCACCAACCATATACAAAATCAAATTCAAAGTAGATTAAAGAGCAAAGTGTGTAAACTAAAGAAAGTTATAATCATAAAATTATTAGACCTATGATCTAAAATCATAAAAAGATTAGAAGAACAAGCAAGAACAATTCTATTAGGCTTAACTTGTAGCCTTAACATCAGATTATCTAACATTATAACAAAAACACAAATAGTAAAAGACAAAACACATAAATAGATCCTCATGAAAATGAAAACGTTTTGTTAATGGAAAAAAAAATCCACACCACAAATAACTGCCATAATAGTGAAAAGGCAAATTAAATAGGAGGAAAATATTCTCGGAAACCACAGCTCTGACAAGAATCTAGTGACCAAAATATACCAAAACTTCAACAAGGTTAACAGCAAAAAGACAGCAAACTCAATCATAAGAGGAGCCAAGTGCTTAGACAGACATTTTAACGAAGAGGATATTTAAATTGTCACTAAATACAGGAGCTCTGGTGGCCTACTGCTAAGAAGCTGTGATGCAATCCTGAAGGCACACAGTTCAAATCTGTCAGCTGTTCCTGAGGAGAAAGATGAGCAATCTCTTCTTGTGTGATTAACTGCCTCTGAAAACTCACTGGAGGGTCAGTTATGGGTTGGTTCAGACTCGGTGATATACAACAACAACAACAAATACACAAAAAATTACTCAACATCATTAGCTATCAACTCAAGTCATTGCCATGTGGGTGGAACGGATGACCTTACAGTGAGTTTTTGTAAATTGCACAGGAGAAGACGGTACCATCTTTCTCCCGCTGAGCCTCCGGTGGATAAGAGAGAACAAAATAAAAAAATATAATGTCACTCCAACTAGGATGGCTAAGATTTACAAACAAACAAGCAAAATAACAAACCAACAAATATTTATGAAGGAAGCTCTGGTCGCCTAGTGGCGAGAAGCTACGCTGCAATCCCTAAGACATGAGGTATGAATTCCACCAGCTTCTCCGCAGGAGGAGGATGGACAATCTCCTCCCATGTGATTTACTGCCTCTGAAAACCCAGTAGAGGGTCAGCTATGGGTTGATCTTGACTTGACGGTACACAACAATAGTTATGAGGAATTTAGAATCCTTATTTATTGCCTCATTATTGTTATAAAAATATAAATAAAACTATGTCAAATATATTGTTGTTGTTATGTGACATTGAGTCACTTGCAACTCATAGCCAACCTATGTACAACAGCCCTGAAACCTGCTCCATCCTGTACCAACCTTATTGTCTCTGACACGCCTATCCTCATTACTCCAGTCACTGAATCATTCCACGTCATTGAGGGTCTTCCTCTCTTGTGCATGATATCCCTCTCCAAGGACTGGTCTGTATTGCAACATGCTTAAAATATGTCACACGAAGCCTCAGAATACTTGCCTCCAAGGAAAATCTTGGTTTTACTGTCTCTAGGATAAACCTGTTTGCTCTCCTAGCAGTCCATGGTATATTCAATACTCTTCTCCTGCACCACAGCTCGAAGGTAGCAATTCTCTTTCTATCATTCCTAGTCCAGCTTTCTGATGCATGGCAAGTAATTGCAAAGACTGTGGCCTTAGTCAGGTGCACCTTAGTCTCCAGACTGACATAGTTGCTCTTCAGTACTCTGTAGTGGTTCCTGATAGCAGCAGACATTTCCAGTGCAATTCATCTTTTAATTTTCTGGGTACTAGTTCCAAGACTGTTGATTATGGAGCCAAGCAAACTGAAGCTGCTAACAATCTTAATCTTTTCACTGTTTATCATGATGCTGCTAATCAACCCAGTAGGGAGAATCTTTGATATCTTTTTATTAAGCCTCAATCCATATTACAGTGCTTGACTTTCTGCAGCAAGCACTTTAGGTCTTCCTTAGTTTTAGCAAGCAAGGTTGTATCATATCCATAGTGCAGATTGTGAATGAGTCTTCCTCCAATCCTGATGCCACATTTTACCTCATAGAACCCGGCCTCCTGGATGATCTGTGCTGCGTATAGATTGAAAAAGTATGGAGATAGGACACATTCCTGGTGTACACCCTTCCTGATTTTGAACCATGCAGTGTTTTCCTGCTCTTTTCTGTTGACTGCCTTATGGTCCAAGTATAGGTCTAACTAAGCATGAGCTAGTGTTCTGGGAATCCCATTCTTCTCAGAGTTAGCCACAGTTTGTGGTAATTCACACAGTCAAGTACCTTTGCATAATCAATGAAACACAGATAGACATTCCTCAGGTACTCCTTGCTTTCAGTGAAGATTCATCTAACATTAGCTATAATTTCTCTAGTACCACAGACTCATCTAAACCCAGCCTGTACATCTGGCAGGTTTCTGCTGAGGTGCTGTTCCAGTTGTTTTTTTTATAATTTTCATCAGCATCTTGCTTGCATGTGATAATAATGATGTTGTTTGATAATTTCCACACTCTGTTGGGTCACCTTCTTTGGAATGGAAATAAATAAATCTCTTCCAATCAGATGACAGATGGTTGTCCTCCAAATTTCTTGGCATAACTCGGTGAGTGCATCCAGGGCAGCATTTGTTTGCTGAAATATGCCAATTGGTATGTTGTTGATTTCTGGGGCCTTGTTATTTGCCAGTTCTTTCAGAGAAGCTTGTACCTTTTCCTTCATCACCACAGGCTCTTGCTCATATGCTGTTTCATGAAATTCTTCTTTGTCAGCCAATTCCTTTTGGTATTTATTATCTTAGGAATTAAAAATTTTAATGTGATTGTGGAAAACAATTTTATGATTGCTCAAAATACTAAAATTAAAACTACCAATGACTTAGCAATTCTACTCCCAGATAAATACTCAAAAACCTTTAGGTGAAAATTTAACAAGAGTTGTGCACACCAACATTCTTTGTAGTACTTTTTGGAATAGCTCAAATGTGGAAACAATGAAAATGTCCCTCAACTGGTAAATGGATAAATAAAATGTGTTGAATTCATACAATGGAATACACATCAGCCCAAAGTAGAAATGAAGTCATGATACATACTAGGATATTAATGCAACTTCAAGACATTATGCTGAGCAAAATGAACTAATATTAGGTCAAACATCACTTATATGACAAGACAAGAAAAGGCAAATGCACAGAGATCAAAGCTTAATAAAAAAAAGCTTAGTAATGTTTATTAGAGGTGGAAAGGAGGGGAAAATAGGAACTAATGGTAACAGAAAAAAATTTTATTTATTAAAGGTAGAGTTGTATAACCTATCATTGTAATTAGTGTCAAAGTTGTAATTCATGTAAAAAAGTGAAACTGGTATATTATATGATAGATACATTTACAACAATTACAAAAATATAATAAGATAAAACCCAAAATAGAGTCTTTGATGGGGTTACATAAGAACATACAGAGTTGATCCTCCGCTGAGCATTGAATTGGCATTGGATTGATCCTCCACTGGGGTTTCCAAGACTATAGATATTAATGAGAGTTGATTGTTCATCTTTTTTCCTGTGGAACCTCTGGTGGATTTGGTTGCCAGAGATGGAGAGAGCTTTTATGAGGTTTCCTATTGTTGTTGTCATCGTTGAGTCAGAACTGACCTATAACTGACACTCAAGCATATTTTAAGAGGCAGCTGGTCACACTGGAAGAGATTGCTTATTTTTTCCCTCAGACTGGCTGGTGGATTCAAACCATATACCTTAGGGTTCACAGCAAAATCCTTTATTACTAAGTCACCAGAGTTAATGATGTTCCTTGTTGTTATTAGGTGCCATCAAGTTGAGTATGACTCACGGTGACCCGATGAACAACAGTTGTGAACCCTGTCCTATCCTGTGCCATCCTCCTTACTTATGTTGTTGCTGTTGTTGATTGCCTTTAAATCAAACATGACTCATAGTGACCTATGAACAAAAGTTCCGAAGCCCCTCTACAACTGTCGACATTTATCAAAATTTCTAGAATTTCCTGAGGCATGTAATTTAGTAAGTAGATGCCACTCCTGCTTCCAAACCTGTCATAGTATCTTATTGTAGTTATGTGCCATTGAGTCACCTGCGATGTACAGCAACCTCTATTAAAAAATAAAATGTGCTGCAGATCACATTCCAGGGAAACTCCTCTTATATCTGATCAGGGCTTTGGTGAGATTAAGGGGATAGCATTCAACTATTATCCTCTTTTAAATGATTGGATGATCACATCAGACCAAATCGTGAGAGGGGATAATTGCCAAGTGGCATTATTACATAACTGTCAAGGAGAATCAAGGCTGAGTTTTCACATGTTGCAGGGAATAAGATGCAATCCATGACAGATTGCATAGACTACTTCTCATCAATATGTGAAAAATGCAGAACAAAATTTCAATGTATTATGAACTCTAGATTTTTCTGAAGCCATTGAGTCAGATGAACTCCAGTATTTATTTTTTCTGATATAATCTTTATATCTTAAGACGAAACCATTCCCTCAAGTCATTTTAAAACTACTGGATAGTTTTGGTTAACTGACTAAAAAAGTCTAACTTGAGTATTATGCTTCTTTTAAAAGTCATCTGCATGAGATCACGTTGACAACACAATCTGAATGACTAAGTAGGAAGAATTTTTATATAAATGAAGGACAAACTACCTAAAAAGTACATAATAAATGTCATTAACTTATACATGTAGAGAACTGTTGAACTGGTGAATGTGTTCTGTGTTTATTACCAATAACAACAAAACAAATATAATTTAGAAGCAAAAAAAAACCACTAGAAATTGTACAAAAGAAGAGGCTGAAAAAGGTACATAAACCCTAATTCAGTATCCCAGACTAAAATTTTGTTAAAATTATGACACTAAGTATCTCAGATTGATTTACAAAATAAGAAAATATTCTCTAGGCAAACATCAAAAAGAAAATAAAATATATTCTTTACGTTAGGTATTAAAGTAATGATGTAGCCTAGAGTCTTTTCCTATTTGATCATTAATGAAAATCTTTTGCCATAAATTTAAAAGAGAATAATTCACTAGAAACTTTGGAAGTTAAAATAGTTCCATGGTCTCCCCAATGCCTATAACAATGTCCAATATTGAATAAAGGTAAAAATGAAAATATTTTCTTTGCCCCATGGCTGGTTGTTCTAATTCATTATCCTTTTAGATTCCAAAAGGGAGCTCAGGTGGCTTTGTGGTAAGGAACTGTACTTCCAACCCAAAGTTATGTGTTTTGAATCCACCCCACAGGAGAAAGAGGGGCAATCTCCCTCTGTGCAATTATACTGCCTCTGATAACTTGCTGGAGGGTAAGCTATGACTTGATTTCAACTTGCTGGTACATAACAACAACAATTAAAGCCCAAAAGAAGAAGAATCTTAACAGAACATGAACAGCACTTTCATTGTACAAGAAAGAAAGATCAATTAAATGTCTTAGAAGGAGATAGTTGGTAAGATTTTATAGGGTGTCTTTGTACCAGGTTCAATTCTAGAGAGCACTGCAGATGATAATCAGTGGAATATGAGTTTGGAATCATAGTCTTTCTTCCTGGAGAGGACTGCAACAAAGACGAGAGGGCCACTCCCTGATGATCCCTCAGAACAAAAGAAAGGGAGAGGCTGGGAGCTGAGAAGTTTCATTGCACCAGTTAGATTGAAAAGGCAAATCTTTCCAATCGGGCCAAGGTTTTCAAGAAAATCTCTCAGCTGTAATTTCACAAAGGGGAAAAAAATGAATGAATATGGTAAATTCTTTTATAAATTTCAGTTCAAAGTAGCCTGACTTCCTCCTTCATCACCATTACCTCTTCATCATGTTTCTTTAAATTCTTCTGTGTCAGCCAATTCTTTTTGGTGCAATGACTCTATATACTCTTCCCATCTTTTTTTAGTACTTCTGGATCATTCAATATTCTGTCCATAGCATCCTTAAGTATTAACAACTTGTACCTTGAATTTGTTCCTCAGTTTCTTCAGCTAAAAAATGCCAAGTGAGTTAGTCCCTTTTGATTTTCAGACTCCAGCTCCTTGCACATTTCATTATAGTACTTTGCTTTGTCTTCCGGAGTGGATGAAACCAAGTTTCTCCTTGGAGGCTAGGATTTTAAAGCTCCATCTCACATATTTTGGGCATGTGGCCGAAAGGGTCAGTCGGTCTGTAGAGAAAGATATCCTGCTGGTAAAGGTGGAGGGACAGTGCAGGAGAGGAAGTCCACGGATGAGATGGATTGACAAAGTAACGTAGGCAATAGGTATAGGTGTGTCAGACACAGTGAGACTGGCTCAGGACAGGGCCAGCTTCAGAGCTAGTGTGCACAGGGTTGTTATGGGTCGCAGGCAACTCCACAGCACATAACACAAATAACGACAAATTTCAGTTGACTAGAAATCTCCATTGCTTGGTGTTTTGGAATCTCTATAATAAAATGCCTTGACTCCAGGGAACATTCTGGCTTCACCCTCTACAGGACAAACCTGTTTGTTCTCCTAGCAGTCCATGGTATATTCAACACTCTTCTCCAGCACCACAGCTCAAAGGCATCAATTCTCTTTCTATCATCCCTAGTCACTGTCCAACTCTCTGATACATAGCACATAATTGGGAAGACTATAGCCTGGATCAGGTGCACCTTAGCCTCCAGTATGACATCGTTGCTCTTCAGTACTCTTGACAGGTTCCTCACAGCCGACAAGGATTCTGAAGCTTTGTCTGACATATTTTGGGCATGTTGCAAGGAGGGACTGGTCCTTGGAGAGGAACATCATGTTTGGCAGAGTGGAGGGGCGGCAAAGGAGAGGAAGCCCTTTGATGAAATGGATCGATTCTGTGACTGGAGAGGTGGGAATAAGTGCATTTGAGATGGCTAGGTTGGCACAGGATAGAAGAGCGTATAGAGCTCTTGTACATTGGGTCGCTATGAGTCGCAAGTGACTTGCTGGGACATAACAATAACAACAACATAATAATATGCTAGCAAGATTATTTTCACAACTGTTGGTATGTTAAGATCCTTTCAGCAGTCGTTCTATACTTGTATAATGAGTGCCTTCCAACCTAGGAAGTGCATCTTTCAACACTGTATCAGATAATGACCAATTTGGTTAATTTCCAGAAGTAGATTGCCAGGCCTTTCTTCCTCCTCTGTATTAACCTGGAAGCTCCACTGGATCCTACCTACTATACATAACTCCTTACACAGCAGTACTGTCAGCATCACAGCAACGTACAAATCACTACAACATGACAAATGTAGAAACGGGCATAATTTCCCAGCGTATCTTCTTGTTGAGAGTTGCTCTGCTAACTCAAAGAGCACACTGTTCTGGTGGTGAGAATCCACCAGTGACTTGATGGGAGAAAGAAGGGTAGTTTTCTCCCCTGTGATTTAGCTTTAGGAGTTGGTTCCAACATTGACAGCAGTGAGTTTGAGCTTTTGCTTCATTGAACAATTGCTATGTGTGTTCCACTGTAGTAAGAGTTCTCTTTCTGAGTTTTCCCTCCAGTTATTTATCATCTTCATCTTGTAGACAAGAAAATGGATAACTATAGATGTTACACAACTTACCTTAAAAGTTTCCCCATTCCAAAATAACCAAACCCCAGAAAGAAATCTGGATTACTTTTTTTTTTCTTTTGGCATTGAAGGTGCTGCATGATGTAATCACTAAGATATAATCAAATTAAACATCAAAGTAAATGCTATTTGATTACTTAAAACCATCTCAGCTGAAGAGATCCGTATCATGGTGTGAAGTAGGCTGAAGTGTTTGAGGAGCTAGGGGAGCCAGGAGCCAGGAGCCTTGCAGAGAGAGGGAACTGCTGGTTTTGCAGCAGTTTGCCCAAATTGGTCAACAGAGATGCAAACAATACTGAAGGAGCCCCCTCCAGAGTCCATGTCAGACAGATGAGGGCAAAACTGAGCTAGGAAAACACTTATGTAACAAATGACCTGGATTATAAGGAAAGGTTAAGGATGGAGATGGGGAAAAAAAGGCTGACTAAGCAACAGTTGATAGGGACAAGCTGACAGTTTACAAACACTGGAAGGCTGCAAATATCAAGGAGAGAGAGTTTCTAGAAAATAATAAGAATAATGGTAACAAAAGAAAGGAATAATGGTATAATAATTGCTCTTCAGAGTACATTGAATAAAATTAAGGAAGAAAAAATAGACTAAATGTCAAGAGAAACTACTACCTTGACAGAATTAATATCAGCTAGTGTGAGGCTCTGCCTGGCTCTGACTCCACAGCCCCCCTCACAGTGAAGTGGTGACCATACTGGACCCAATAAAGCAATTTCACTCACCCCCTGAGTCTAACTCCATTCTGTTCCTAAGGCTTTAGACTTTCCACAACATTTGGGGCTCAGCATCAAGTCACCTTCTCTTTAATATATTCTTTCATTCTCTGCAATTTCCTCCCTTATTTAAAGCACTTGCTTTATATCTAAAACTGGTTTCCTCTTTTTATCTCTGTTCTGGTTACAGGTTATTTGTATTTTTCCCTGCACCAGAGACCCCGTTTTTCTTAAGCTCTCCAGTTTTCTGTGTGAAGACTATGCCTCTACTCTTACAGAATTTCCACTAGTTAGCTAACCATCTGCCTAATCAAGCTGTTGCTGTTTTTAACTGCTGTAGAGTCAGCCTCTACTCATGACCACCCTCTGTGCAAAGGAAGGAAGCACTGCCTGGTCTTGTATTAACTCCATGAGTGGTTGGGGATGAATCTCTAGGATTCTCCTTGGTTGATTTGCAGATATAGATTGGTAGGCATTTTTCCTTGTTTATCTCGGGCTGGAAATATCATAGAAATATCCAAGCCTCTACTAGTAGACAGCTCTTTGTTATATTTGAGGTACACTGTCAAGGAATTAAATTTAGTCTCCCACAGTGAAAATTCAGTCACTGAACTACCACTCTCTCCTACTTGTTTTAATCAATTATAATTGGAAACTACAATTTTCTTACCAGGCTTTTTTGTTTTCCTGATATACAACTAGACCAGAATTAGTGTATGTAGTATCCCAGAAGTCTTTCTTTGATATTCTGTGTCAGTCCTATGTCAAACTTCCTTCCAGCATCTCTAGCTGTAGATAATGGTTTTCACACTTGACTTGTTCCCATTGAGTGGTGTTGATTTACCTGAAGTTGTGGTTATTCCTGTACCATTCCCCTCCACACCCCCCACTCCCAGTACTATATATAACTTAGAGAAATGATGAAAGTTATACAAGCGTTCAGGTCTTTCATTCATAGGATCACTATGAGTTATCTACAACTTGATGACACTTAACAACAACATATATAACTTAAGACTATATAGTTTTAGTGTCCTGGTGGCACAGTGGTTAAAGTGCTTGACTGCTAACCAAAACAGTGGCTATTTGGACTCATCAGTCACCTCACAGAAGAAAGATATAACACACTGCTTCCATAAAGATTATAGCTTTGGGAACCCTGAAGGACAGTCCTACTGTGTCCTGAATGGTTGCTCTGAGTTGGAATAAACTGGATGTTAGTGGATTTGCATCTAGTTATGATGATAAAGATTGTATGAAGAATTTCTTGGAAGGTCTTCTAGACAGGGTGACTCTGGAACTGAACCTGAAAAAAAAATATGAAGGGTTTAATGAGTTGATTGTGGGAGGAAAAGGAGCTGAGATTACAAAAAAATTTAAAATGGATAAAATAGCAAGCATATGGAAGCATGCATGACTTTTAAGCTGCAAATAGTTAAGTGGATTGGGGCAGGGCTTATGAGCTCAGAGATGACAGAAAATTGTATAGTAGAAGTTGTCAAGGGACTGGGGAATTTATATGCTGTACTGAAGTATTTGGGTTTTAATTTGAAGACAATGAAAAACATTGAACCATATTAATTTTATTACTTATTTTAATATACTTGAACATATATTTAGAACTTTGGATTCAGGTAAATAGTGTAATAATTGGTTGTGCAGAGATAGGGGTCAGTTAAGAGATTATAAAAAGGTTCCAGAAAAGGTTGATGAAGAAATAAATTAGTAGGCCATCGAAGTAAGTTGGGTAATTGGGTAAGAGCAGCCACAAAGCCAATTCTAAATCATGATGTTCCTTCATGGGGTTTCCAAGATGTAAATCTTAATAACAGCCAACTGCTTCATCTTTTTCCCAAGGAGCAGTTGGTCAATTTAAAATGCCAGCCTTTCAGTTTACAGACTAGGACCATTGTTGCCATGAGCTTTGAATTTGACTCCAACTCATAGAGACCTTAAACACAACAGATCAAAAGCCTGCCTGATCCTGTGCCATCCTCACAGCCTCCTCTGAACCGAAGCCAACGGCTGTAGTTATTGTGTCAGTCCATTCTGATGAACTCCTTCATTGACCTTTTAACTTGCTACGCATGATGTCCTTTTCCAAGGACTGGCCCTTCCTGACCACAGGTCCAAAGTATATGAGATGATGTCACACAACCTCCTTCTAAGTGAAAGTGATAGCATTTGCAAATTTATTAAATCAAATCAGGGAGAACTCTAGAACAAGTCCTGATTTCTAGTCTAGATAAAGGGATACCTTACTGTTCTAGTATGTAAAGGCCAGATACTGGCTCTTACTAGGCATGATCTAAGGATGTTGTTGTTGTTGTTATGTGCCGTCGAGTCGCTTGCGACTCATAGCGACCCTATGTACAACAACCCTAAACTCTGCTCTGTCCTGTACCAATCACACTGTCTCTGACACTCCCATCCCGATTATCCCAGTCACTGAATCAATCCACATCATAGAGGGCCTTCCCCTGCTGTGCTGTCCCTCCACCCTCCCAAGCATGATGTCCTTCTCCAAGGACCGGTCTCTCCTCACAGCATGTCCAAAGTATGTTAGATGGAGCCTCAGAATCCTTGCCTCCAAGGAGCCACCCAGTTTAACCCTTTCCAGGAGGAATCAGTTTGTTTTTCTAGCAGTCCATGGTACTCTCAATACTCTTCTCCAGCACCACAGCTCAAAGGCAACAATTCTCCTTCTATCTTCCTCGGTCATTGTCGATCCAAGAATAGGTCTTTATAAATGCAGAGCACAGTGCAGAAGTGACACTTAAAGACAGACACTTCATCGTTCTAATCTAGAGTAGAGAGAGAATACAGGTCCGAGAATTCCATTTCACACACAGAAAATTCTACAAGGAGAAAGCGAGTCAGAGAGACTCTGAGAACCACTCTGGCACCTCAGTGAATGATAAGCAGGGGAGAAGAGATGATGGAGTCTATCTGAAGCATGCAGAGTGGGAGGTGTCTGTTGACCAAATATTGGGATGTTGAATTCATTCATCCATTGCCATTGATTGAAAACTGACTTGTAGCTGAACATCCACCGAGTTTTTAGAGGCTGAAAACTGCACAGAAGGAGGATGCCTATGTTTTCAAGATGTAATTTGGAGCTAGACCCTAAGGATAGGTGAGGTTGCCTAGGGTGAGTGTAGCATTCTGAGAATAGTTAACCACTTCCTTTTCTCTTCTTTCTAGTTGTCCTTTATGGCATCCTAATTCTTTTTCATCTCTCTACCATTATGAGCTCCTTTAACTTCTGCTTGTTTCGCTGATCCACTCACAGCTCCTTTGGAGCCCCTACAATCCTCCTTGAGCCTCCCTTTGCCTTTCTGATCCCTTCTATGCCTCCCCTGTGAGTCTTCAATTAACTCTCAGCTTTGCTGAGTCCCTCAAATCCCTTAAATCTCAGTAGTGAAATGCATGTTATTCCTATTAGGTATGCCCCTTCTGAAGTAGATGGGAGTTTACAAACAACAACAATAACAACAAAATAATCTGTCACAAAATACTGAAACCATTTAAGAAAAAAAATATAAGTAGTAGTTTTAAAACATAGTGTATGACAACGATACTATGAAACACAATGTAAATAGAGGAATGCGTGAAATACAAGATATAGAATTGAAACATAATACGTATTAATTTTTATGCCAATCAATATAAAATAAAAATAATTTTTTTAAAAAAACCTAGCATATCTGGTTGGTCCTTTTTCCCAGAGTACTGTCTAGAAAAGACATTCAGTTTTAAGTGGGTTTTTTTTTCCTTAACTGTGTCTACATTTTTCTTTTAATCCCCATAATTCTTCATTTAAAAAGAGGTCTCAACTCAGTCACTTACTGTGTAATAGCAAAGATTGCACACCCACTTACACACCCCAAGTTGGATTCTGTGATTAGTATCTGGGGTTAAAGAGGAATCGATTTCTACATGTGTAGTGAACAACAAAATTCACTCAATATTAATACAAATAGTTGTAAAAGGTCACACAAAGCTAGACTTAGAGGCATGAGGTTGACTAGCCCTTTAATGTACTTTTATTAGAGACACTCATAAAATCATATGTCATATGTGAAGACTCAGATATTTATCAACTGAAATTTAGACTTTCTCTGTGTACTATGAGACAAAGAATTGCCTTTAACACATGTTTATAAAAGACAGAATGGCATATTGGAAAGCTCTTGATATCTGAAGCAGAGGGCTGTCTTCCAGTTCTATTTCAACTGAATTCTTTGAAGGTTTGGTGTGTATGGAGGGTATATATACAGTTGGGGAGGAAGAATGATTTCATGTAATTGTTTAATATCTAATGTCATCAAGGCATGTCCCAACTTTCATTTTATACATAATTTCTAACTCATGCACATTATAAAGTATTATCTTCCTTTCTTTCCTGATGAAATAACTGTGGCTTGGAGAGGTGACACTTTCATGTCCCTGCAAAATAAACAGTTTAGGGTATTCAAGAAAATCACAGCCTTTCAGTCTGTACCACTGTCTTCCTTACTAATGGACTCTTACTGATGATTATTTGTCCTTAACTTTTGCTAAACCTCAATAACCCAATATCTTAAATGGGAAAGCTATTTACATAGTAAAATTTGCATATAAAATTATTAAGAAGATGCAAAAGAGAAATGTATAAATAATTGCTTGACACATAGAAAGTACTCAATAAATTGTGTGTACATATTTTAACAGTTGAGAATCTTGGCAATGGAGTATCTTGGTTTGTGTCAATGGTATAAGCAGATGCCATCTCAGAAACATTCTACATGCTTGAATGTGCAAAAGGGGTTTTTGCTTGACAGAGTAGAGCTTCTTTGTCTATCAAAGATTTTCTCACCAATTCTGCAAAGTTGATATCAAGTGTTCATTTACTATATGGCAAATACATTACTAAAACTATTCTTTCTGTGCTTCTATTTTAACTAGTGGCTCAAGCATATGTTTATTTAACTTGTGCACTGCCACTGTTTATCACTATGCTGCATCAGCAAAAGAATCAGTAAGGAACATTAATTATCAAATGTGCCAGTTTTGTGACCATTAAGTACCTCATTAGATTCTGTTTTGGAAATTGCATTTAAAGCACAGCTTGATTGGCACTGTTTAACCACAGTACAATCTAAAGCAAGATCACTTATTTAATACATATCTTTTATTATTGTTACACTGAAAGACAACAGCATGATAATTTCTCCTTAAAAGCATAACTTTAGAAAAAAATTACAACCTCAGCCCCCAAAACCAAAACTTGTTTTAAGGAGAAAACTATTATCTTCATAGGAAACACAAAATAAAACAACTTTGTAGGTTAAAAAGAAAACAAAATGTATCTTGAAGGATCAATCTGTAATTTCTGTTTTGTGTGTGAGCTCCTTGTTTGAATGAGGAAGCTTGTCTACACTGTAATCATCGCTTCTCACTGTGCCTGCTGGAACATGGGCAAAACTGGCCCCTGTTGACAGGTTTTATATCATATCATCCTATGGACACTGATTTATTTTATTTCTTTTTAGTAGTCGTTAGAAGAAAATCTGATAAACTTCCACTGTGAATGAGAAAAAAATATTAGAGAAGAAGAAAAAGAAATTAAAACTATGCTTAAAATATATGCTATAGTCTCACTTTTTCTCCATTATAAAAACTATAGTTACAAAAAAAGATTAAATACAAATTTGCTCTGCTTTTAAACCTACTTAAGAAGCACCTATCCTATCTGTCCATATAAATTCCAGTGGAAAACACGATGACATGCAATTACTAATCTCAATGTACACAGCTATGCCTCGGGGACTTGGTGGTTCATATTTTACTGTTCTGTAATCAAATACAAAACTAATGAGTAAAAATATGCTTCCCCCAATAAATTTCCAGCACCTGGACAAGTGTCTGACAGGGAAATGGAGGATGCACACACAAAATTCATTCTGCAAAGCTATTAAAGTGTTATACTTGCCAACAAGTGTTCATTAAACAAGAATGAAGGATCTTTATGCCAGTTTCTTACCAAAGGCTTTTTAATATTTTAATGGAGAGTAAAGACTATTTATCTGAACTCTGATCAGTTAACGTTCAGATCTGTTATGAAGAAACAAGGAGTCCTTTATAATACCTTTCATAAAAATCCACTTTGCAATGCTTCAAATAAAGACTAAGGGCTATAAAAGATTATGCTGCATATAAACAAAATCAGTATCGTTTTGAAATTATATGGTTATCTCTGGAACTCCTTAGTACATTAGAATCATGCTGTATTTTTATTTAAAAAGTGGTTAACAAAATCCAGTATACAAATGGAAAATGGGATTAGAGGTGGCATCCCAGCCATGTGACTTCATCCAGGTTCCAGAAAGCAAAGAGCACAGTTAATGGGGCAGATGAGAGGAAAAGAAGGCTCATCAGCCATCTGGGACCAAGAAGAAACCATGTTGTCGATGTGTGGTGCTGAGAACCACTTTTCAAACCAGAATACAAACAGATAAGCATCAATGTAGCACTCAAAGCATATGACTACACATGGAAACTAGGATTTTAGTGCCAAGCTGCCATTCACATCCCTTTTTGTCACTTAATTCCATCACATTGCTGTTGTTTTTGCATGTGGTGAAGTTGGAAGTGACTCACAGCTGACCCTCCAGTGGGTTTTAAAAGGCAATACATCCCTTGGGAAGGAGATTAATCACTCATATTTCTCCTGCAGAGTGTGTGGATTCAGGATTGCAACGCAGCTCCTTACCACTAAGCCACCAGAGCTCTTCATGTTGTTTGTTGGTAGGTGTCTTCGAATTGAGGTGAGTACGACTCATAGTGACCTGAACCACAGATTTGAGCTCTGTTTTACCCTGTGCCATTCTCACAAACTCTGGCACACCACTGCTGCACTCACTGTGACACCACTTGGTTGATGGTCTTCCTTTCATTCAGTGTCCCTCTAGCTTTCCAAGCATGAAGTCCTTCTCCAAGGAATAATGTTTCCTAGCAACATTCCCAAAGTATGTGAGGTGAAGCTATATCATCTTTGCCTTCAAGGAGCACTCTGGCTGCACTTTCTCCAAGATACAGCTTTTTGTTTTTTGGGCAGCCCATGGGATATTCAGCATTCTTCCCCAATAGCACTGTTCAAAGGTGTCAATATTTCTTCTTTCATTTTTATTCATTATCTGTATTGTCCAAGAGCTTCCCCACATTCATAAACTGCATGTAAATTGACAAAGTGTATATTGTTGTTGTTGTTGTTATGTGCCACCGAGTCGCCTGCGACTCAAAGTGACCCTACGTACAACAGCCTTAAACCCTCCTCTATCCTGTGCCAATCTCACTGTCTCTGACACCAATCCACCTCACAGAAGGTCTTCCTCTCCTGCGCTGTCCCTCCACCCTTCCAATCATGACGTTCTTCTCCAAAGACTGGTCGTTCCTTGCAAAGTATGTCAGACGAAGCTTCAGAATCCTTGCCTCCAAGGCTTCACCCTCTCCAGGACAAACTTGTTCGTTTTTTTAGCAGTGCATGGTATAATCAATATTCTTCTCCAACATGAGAGCCCACAAGGAGCAGCTTGGTTTAACCCTCTCTAGGTTGAACCTGTTCATTTTCTTAGCAGCCCATGGTATATCCAATACTATTCTGCAACACCAGAGCTTAAAGGCATCAATTCTCCTTCTGTCTTCCCTAGTCATTGTCCAGCTCTCTGATGCATAGCAAGTGATTGCAAAGACCATGGTCTGTTTTGGGTGTACCTTAGTATCCAGAGTGACGTCAATACTCTTCAGTTCCCATCGCAATATATCTTTTAATTTCCTGGCGGCTGGTGCCAAGAGTGTTGACTGTGGAGCCAAGCAAAATAAAACTGTTAATAATCTCAATCTCTTCACCATCCATCCTGAGGCTGCCAGTTGTAGTTTCATGATCTTTATTGGGTTTTCTTTCCATCTTTTTTTATTTGGTTTGCATACAATCATTCACATACATTGTGCTTTTATACAATCATTCATATACATTGCATTTTTTCTCCAAAAAATACAGAACACTTCACAAATTTCTGTATCATCCTTGCGCAGGGGCCATGCTAATCTCTGCTTCATTCCAATTTTAGTATATATGCTACTGAAGTGAGCACTACATTATGTTTTATATAATTAATTACTATTGATCTGTGTCTATTATCATCCCATCTTTTCAAGTCCCCAATGACTCTTTCCTGTTCCTTCAATCCCTCTCCACCTACTAAACCCTGGTATCCTACTGCTTCTCCTTGTTTGTCATTTTCTTCTAACCCTTTTACGCCTTTTCTTCCTCTACACCTTTTGGACATACATATCTTGCTCAATTATCCTCTTAGACTGGGGAAGAAAAACCATTTGGCAACAATATTTCAGACAAGAGTCTCACAACCAAAGTCTATAGCCCACTTGAGTACCTTCACAAGAAAAAGACTGATAACCAATCATAAATTGAGCAAAAGACATGAAAAAGCTATTCACAAAGGAGGACACTTGGATGGCCAACAAACACATGAAGAAATGCTTAAAATCACTAGCGACCAGAGAGATGCAAATCAAAATCATACTGAGACACCATCAACCCCAGGAGCAGCAACAACATTCAACAGCACACCAACCAATAAATATTAGAGAGGATGTGGAGAAATTAGAATCCCTATGGACTGCTGGCTGACTCTGAGAAGAATGAGAATCCCAGAACATCTAATCGTGCTAATGCGAAACCTATACTTGGACCAAGAGGCATTCATCAGAACAGAGCAGGATAACACTGCATGGTTCAAAATTGGGAAGGGTATATGCCAGGGATGTGTCCTATCTCCATGCCTTTTCAACCTGAATGAATGCAGAGCAGATTATCCGTGAGGCTGGGCTCTATGAGGAGAAGTGTGGAGTCAGAATTGGTGGAAGATCTAGTAACAGTCTGTGTTGTGCAGATGACACAACCCTGCTTGCTGACACTGAGGAGGACCTCATGCACTTACTGCAGAGGGTCAAGAACTGCAGCCTTCAGTATTGACTGAGGCTCAATGTCAAGAAGACAAAGATTCTCACCACTCGACCAGTTGGTAGCATCAGAATGGATGGCGAAGAGATTGAGATTGTTCACAGCTTCAGTTTACTTGGCTCCATGGTCAACACTCTTGGCACCAGCAGCCAGGAAATCAAAAAATGT
>NW_006399974.1:2923506-2935759 GCF_000299155.1 Elephantulus edwardii | reverse complement strand
AGACACAAATGAAGTTTTGTACACCTATGTTTACAGTTGTGTACCATTGTGTCAGAATTGACCCATAGCTGAGTCTCCAGTGGGTTTTCAGAGGCAGTTAAACACAAGGGAGGAGACTGTCTATCTTTCTCCTGAGGAGGAGCTGGTCGATTCGAACTGTGTGCTTTCAGGATTGCAGCACAACTTCTTAACCACTAGTCCACGAGAGAGACCTCACTTTATAGTAGTATATCTATTTAACTCTAGATGCCAGAATAATACGAAGACAGGGATCTAGACCAGTGATATCAGATATAAGTAAGAGATTTCAAGATTTTATTCCATGTCTCTGCATTTACGCACTCCAGATTCACTGGACCTTTTTGGGAAAGCTGGGCAATGAATAAAAGAATAACTAAATGTAAAGAGAATTTGGTACATTTACGTTATGGACTTCCAAAAGAATGAGCAAAATGTGTCTTGGAAGAAAGACAGCCAGAATGCTCCCTGAAAACAAGGATAGTGAGACTTTGTTTCACTCACTTTGTACCAGGAAGGGCTGGTTCCTGGAGAATGTGGTGCTTGGTAAAGTACAGTGTCAACAAAAATGAGAGAGACCCTCTGTCAAATGGGATGACATAGTGACTGCGACAGTGAGCTTGAGAGCAGCAGAGATTGTGAGGTTGATGCAGGAAATGGTAGTACTGTTTTGTTCTGTTGTACCTGGGGTCCCTAGTAAACAGAACTGACTTGATGTTGCCCAATAAAACAAGAACAACAGTCAACTTCTCAAATAAATTGCTCAGCATACAGATTGCCAAGGTATGGAAAAGCATACAACTCTGAAGCACATCGTTCTTTATTTAAAACCACGCAGTGTTCCCTTGCTCTGTTTGCATCATAGCCTTTTGACCTCGATAAGTACAATTAACTATTTATTTATGAATACATCATCCTAAATGCTGCTCCAAGCAATTTGCATGCATTTCTTATGCAATACTCAAAGCCAACCAATGAGAGAGATACTATTACTAACTCCATTTTACAGTTGAAGAAAGCCAGGAACAGAGTGATCATATCACTAGCCAGTGGGAGAGCTCGGACGTGGACCCAAGGCAGTCTGTCTCCAGGGTCTGCATGTTATAGCCTGATACTTGACCGAAAACTTCAGGAACACAAGTTGGAACAGATGATGTCTAACTTGTTCTCTCTGTACATGGATTACCTAAGTGGCTGGCAGCCACAGGGAAAGAAGGCACACTTTGTGGATACACGCCATGCAAGAGACAAAGGCTGGAGTCAGCATGACCACTCATTTCTTAGTGACCTTGCCTCTGACATTTAGTCTTTGGGTAAATGAAGGAAACACCGTGCAGCTAGAGATGAACTGGAAAACATCATGAACACTTTTGAGATCTTTTTGATTCCTCAGATGAAATATGGAAATACTGGTGAAAGATATTGGAGCATTTCCGGTAAACTCTCACCTTGATCTGAACACAAGGAACTGGAGAAACTCTCCAATGGCACCAAGGACGCATTTCAGGATTTACGTGGGGATACAGAGAGCTCTGATTGTAACTTGTGTCTGCTATTAATATGCTGACAACAGGAACATAGTTTCACTAAATCTGTGAACAGTATCACAATTACTGGCTTGCTCCTTCTGTTTGGCTCATTTTTAAAGAATTTGCCACAGATTCTAACATACCCTTTATGATCTTTCATTTGGAATTTCAAGTTTCATGGTAAAGTTTTGTGGAGACTCAGGAAAGTCAAGTTAGGTTCCAGTTATCTTTCTCTTTGGTCCCAGAAGGGAGGAGGAGTGTGTTCAGAGAGTCTTTTTCTTTCAAATAAGAAAAGAGAGAGGGGTCAGGATTTGGATTAATGAATTTGACATTCAAGCCAATGACCTGTTTAAGTCATGAGGAAAACAAATTTACAGGCCCTTTGCTCTAGTTTCTAAAGAAGGCTTGTTCCCCAGTAACCAAACCAAGAGGCTGCCAGGGTCTGTGCTCAGAAAATCACTCAGCAGCTAATAGAGAAGTAGAGGGAGGTCCAAACCATCACATGGTCACCAAAACCATCCAAAGCCAAAACTATCTCCCATAACTCACAGGCAGATTGCTTTCAGGATAAAACTCAGCAGGAACGTTAGCTCCGGTGCCCGTGAATAAACAGAAGGTTCTGGTCTTCCTCCTTGGAACCAGGGGTATATGAATTGTAAAAACCATGGGGGGAAGTAATGACTAACAATTTGGAAAACCCCGCTAGCAAGAAAATACTGGTAAAGAAGGGAAGGGTGGTTAAACGTGATTTTCGTAAACATATAGATATGCAGTTCAGAATGAGAAAAAATAATTTCCATTTTTTTTTAAAACAAATAGAGTGCTTGCTATGCGCCAGGTTCTGTTCTAAGTGCCTAAGAAATGTTAGCTCATCAAACTTTCCTTTTTGATGCAGTGCTAAGCCTGAGAGATTGTTTTATTTTGAAACCTGGAACAGAGATAAGGTTGTCTCTGTACATTAAAATGTCTTGCCTTATAAGGAAGCATTTGACTGCACTAGATTAAACTCATAAAAGCTAATGAAGAGTCCTCCTTAATACACATTTCTTTTTTCCTGTTTGGACTTGAAGTGACAACATTACAGAAACACCCTGCAGGTTTTTATCTAAATAGCATCCTATAAAACAATGTCCTCTTGTCAGTCACCACTAATTCAGCACAGTCAAGCTATAAATCTGTCCAAAGGCCAGCAAAGTGCTTAACTTGGCACATCACTAATAAAATTAGGAATGTGGGTTTATTACATGAACCTTAAGTAGGTTTGGCCAAGATATTAAGATTTTTGCTTATGGCAACCATGGCTAATGTGGATTGGTATTTTCATTATAACACACCCCACAGCACTTCCCAGCAACATCTCAGGTTTCCAAATTAGACAATAATCTTTCTCACTCTTCAACTTACTGCTTAGAGCTGCAGCTGGAGCCCCCAATCGCTAAAGCCTCCTGCACTTTAGGGTACTCAAGGATGGTAAAGACTTTTCAATAATGCTAATTCTGCTGAATAAAATTAGAGCAAATTAATTAATACTTCTATTAACGTAACCTGATTTCACTTTGTTCAAGAACAGAAGCACTTATAGGCTTTTAACATGCGCTTAGAAATATCATTTCAGCTCAGGGCAATTTTGAGAAGTGATTTATAAGCAGTTGCAAATGCTTCTAAAATGGTAAGATTTGAGAAAGCCCAATGTATGTTAACCAAATTGTCCTGGGGTCTTGGGCATTTTATTATTTTTTTTAATTATTGATAAACAATAAATATAGTCTCTCTTCTAAGGTAACATTTATGGTGCTGTCTTATATATGCATAATGATTTGATTTGGGTAGTAGGCTTATCACAAACTTAGTAAGTGGATGGTATAGATATTATTACCTTTCTTTTGCAAATACAGAAGCTTTGGTGGCATAGGATGTTTTGTGCTGCACTGGAAGGTCAGAGTTTCAAATCTAACAGTTGCTCTTCCAGAGAAAGATGTAAAGATTTACTGCCTCGGAAAGACAATGCCGAGTTGCTATGAGCTGTAGATGACTCAGTGGAAATAGGTTTTATTTTTTTTTTTTTTGGCTTATAAAGAACTAAACAACTTGCAAAGAGCAGAGTTAAGACTCTGGAATTAGTTCTCTACCTCCTATCAAGAACTATCACCTGTCTAAGAACAAACAAACAAAAAACTCCTCTCATCTGCAAAAATTGCAGCCTTGAAAAAAAATGTTTTCATGTCATTTGAAGATCCTTACATCACCTAGAAATGTAGTGAATGTAAATTGTGCATTTGCATGCATACTTATCTATTCCTGGTCCTACTGTCTTCATTCTCCTCAGTTCAAGGACTATTTAAAATTTCCCTTATCATTGACATCAACTACGCAGATGTTCTTCCTCACCAGTGCTATTGAGGTTGCCTCCATTGGCAACCTGCGTTCTGGCAGCGGTGGGAGGATATTTGAAATGCAGCTGCTGTGCAGGGGGAAGATGGGAAGCTCTCCTTAGCATGCTGCAATCTCAAAAAGCTGGAGATGGGCAAAGTCACTAAAGTTCACTTCATGAAAAATACAACACACCACTGCGAACAAGTATGATTGATGCCCACAGAGCAAACTGTTTATCAGACAAACACATTTTGCAAACTTTGACATAAATTGTTAAGTTGCCTTATCACCCAGACAACTCAAGACTAGCATCTTTGTAGGAACTTCCCCCAAACTCTTTAATGACCTCTAAAAAAGCTTTATCTTATCATGATCTGGCTTGCTACTACAATAAATCATTTACAAATAGGTTAAAAGAAAAACTGGTATTAGAAATATGGATTCATTTTCCAAATATAAGAAGCTTCAGCACTTGGCTGGCTATTGTGGAATTGTGAAGGCGTGATAAAGCACTCAATATACTCAATACTAAAAGATTCAACAGGAGAAAGAACACTGCAGCCTATTTGGATCTAATTGGAGGCTAATTACACATTTGGTAAATCACGCAGGCCCTTTAATTTTCTTCTTTCCTGCTTCCTGACTTTTATCACTTATGAGAGGGGTGGGAGTAAAAAAGAAGATTTAATCATTCACTTTCTAGTGTCTCAAATATTTCCACATTAAAAGGAAATCAAAAAGTGTTGGTGTACAATCACCAATTTGAACACCAGTGTTTAAATTGTGCTTCTCCTATATGTAAACCAAGGTGATGCAATCCAATCAGTTAAACCAACATTTCTGATGCACCTACTATGAGTCATACTTTATTTTAGCTCCTAGGCTACGACATGAGCAAGCTCTTTTTGTCCTTAACTCATTTTTCCACTGACAAATCACAACTATTTTGAAATAAAATTTAGACTTCTAAAATATAGAGATGACCCAAGTAATTTTCTGATCTTTCTAATTTCTGTGTGGATAGTCAAAATTATTTGCTGGTTGTCCCCCCCACACACACCCACCCCCGCCCCCAGTTTGCCTCCTCTGATCCTTTTCTCAAATTTTCTAAAACCCTTTCTTCCTTGGGAGGATAACAGTGGGTTCATATCCATTTTAACTTTTTTTTTAGTTGAAGTTTTCCCCCACTTTTATTTTTTTCAATGAAAAATCCTATGGCAATCAGAGGAAGAGGTAAAAGAGAAGCAAGTGTCCTTGTTCCACAAATGCATTGATTTTTTGGTAGAACTTTGGCAGGTCTTGTATGTATGGAGGGCCTTTTTCATGAGGTGGACTTCTCTTCATGGCTCGTTCTTCTGGATTCCTGGTAAATGATACCCTCACCCTTCATATATGGGGGTGATAAAAATATCACTTTCTGAGAGCTAAGCTTTGTATTTTGGCATCCTCACACGCTACATGCTCCTTTTAAAAGAATCATGAAACGTTCTGTTCAAGTCTTCTTAATTTGATGGCACCAAAGCTTTAAAAAGAATTATTCTAAATGTTTTTATTTCTCCTTTTGTGATTCATTTATTTCACTTAGCATGTTTTAAGGTTTATTTATGCTGTGGTATGTATCAGGACTTCATTTGTTTTCATAACAAAACAATATTCCATTGTGTGTATATGCCATATTTAACAAATTCATTCTTTTGCTGATGGAGTTTAGGTTGTTATTATGTGCTGTCAAGTTGGTGTGTGACTTATAGTGAGGTTGTGAATAATGGATCTCAACCTTGTCCTATTTTGTGCCATTCTCATCATCTCTGATATACCTGAGCTAATGGCAGTTGGGAGGAAAAGAGTAAAAATTTCAATAATGTTACTATTGTTTTCATGAAGAAGCGCTGATGGTAGAATCACTCTGGCAGTTGGAATCCACTAGAAGCTCCACAAGAGAATGACAGGCAGTCTTTTTCCATGTGACTTACACCTGTGAAAACTCAATGAAGGGTCAGCTATGAGGTGGTTCTAACTCAGTATGGTACTAGGGATATTATAGCTAATGTTAGATGAATCTTATCTGAAATCATGGAGTACCAGAGGAATATCCATCTGTTTTTCATTGACTGTGCAAAGGCATTTGACTGTGTGGATCACAAGAAACTGCGGCTGACTCTGGGAAGAATGGGAATCCCAGAACACTTGATTGTGCTTATGTGAAACCTATACTTGGACCAGGAGGTGGTTGCTAGAAAAGAGCAAGGAGACATGGCATGTTTCAAAATTGGGAAGGGTGTGTGCCAGATATGTGTTCTATCTCCATATCTTTTCAATCTATATTCAGAGCAAATTATCAAGGAAACTGGGCTCTATGAGGAGAAATGTGGCACTGGGATTGGAGGAAGACTCATCAACAATCTGCATTATGCTGATGATGTAACTCTGCTTGCTGAAACTGAGGAGGACCTGAAGTTCTTGTTGCAGAAGGTCAAGGACTGCAGCCTTCAATATGGATTGAAGCTCAAAATCAAGAATAGAAAGATTCTCTCCAGTGGGCCAACTGGTGGCATTATAATAGATGGTGAAGAGATTAAGATTGTTTATAGCTTTAGTTTGCTTGGCTCCACAATCAACACTCTTGGCACCAGCATCCAGGAAATTACAAGACAAATTACATTGGGAAAGTCTGCTGTCAGATACCCCTCCAAAGTATTGAAGAGCAACAATGTCAGTCTGGAGACTAAGGTTCACCTGATCCAGTCCATAGTCTTTGTATTTACTTGCTATTCACCAGAAAAGTGGATAAGGACTAGGGATATAGAAGGAGAAATGATGCCTTTGAGCTGTGGTGCTGGAGAAGAGGATTTAATATACTATGGACTGCTAGGAGAACAAACAGGTTCATCCTAGAGAGGGGAGACCAAAATGCTCCTTTGAAACAAGGATTCCGAGACTTCGTCTGACATACTTTGGGTATGTTGCAAGAAGGGACTGGTCCTTGGAGAGGGACATCATGCTTGAGAGGGTGGAGGGGCAGCGCCAGAGGGGAAGGCCCTCTATGAGGTGGCTTGATTCAGTGACTTGGGTAATGGAGATGGGTGTGTCTTAGACAATAAGATTGTCACAGAACAGAGCAGGGTTTAGGGCTGTTGTACATAGGCTTGCTATGAGTCACAGGCAACTCAATGGCACATAACACCACCACCACCAACAACAACAACTATATATATGTTGTTGATTGGTGTTGAGCATGACTCATAGCAACCTTAAGAACAAAAGACCACGAGCATTTTTATAACCACCATAATTTCTACAAGTTCATAGTGTTTCCAGAGGCATGTGGTTTAGGAAGTGAATGCCACTCGTGCTTCCAACCCTGTCTTTAACTGGGAGCTCCACCAAACACCATGGGCAACCATTATGTTATTTTACACCCCAGTGGCACAAGGTTCAGCATCACAGCAAACCCAAATAATCTCTGTAGAGCAAATTAACAGAAGAGTGGTGTAGGACATAGAAGAATGTTCCTCTAAAATATAATAACATGATGCCTGAGGGCTGGCTGGGAAGTCTTATTGACACTAAACAATAGGCTTAAATAAAAACAAACAAACAAAAAACAACAAAAGAAGGAAACGTTCCACATGACCCTGAACCAAAACAAGAGCAACAAGAGCACTCTTCTTACAGAGTCACCCAGTCTCCAAAATAGAGAGGAGGGACTTGCTGTAAATACAAGGGCCCTCCAGGAGGTCTTGTTGACACTAAACAAGAGGCTTAAATGAAAACCCAAACAAACAAGGAAACATTCCACAAGACCCTCAACCAAAACAAGAGCACCCATCTTACCCAGTCCAGCAGTATATGTATAAAATCAGTGTAATATTTAATACTCAAAGCAACTTTACCAGGTAATTTTGCAGCTCCTCACTTTGTTACTTATGAATTGACGTATTTATTGAAAGTGGGGGGAAATTCTGGGCCTTTCCTGAATTCTCCAAGTTGTGAGGTCTATCATTAGGGGAAATAAATTATACTAAAAGGTATAACTATCATCAAGGCCGGAGGCAGTAAGAATTGATAGATTCCAGATTGCCCTAGGGAGTTCAAATTCACATTGGTGAACTCCAGCTTCTTCTAGATCACTTGTACTTTCTGTTTGTATCACTTGATTTCCTGCTCTTTGGTCATTCCAGTATTAATTATAAAGTATAGCCTTCTCCCACAATTAAAGATAAATCACTGGTAAAATTCAGTATGTGAATATGTATATTGTTGTTATGTGCTGTCCAGTCGCTTGCAACTCATAGCGACCCTATGTACCATAGCCCTAAACTCTGTTCTGTCCTGTACCAATCTGTCTCTGATACACTCATCCCGATTACCTCAGTCACCGAATCAATCCACCTCCTAGAGGGCATGTATGTAACTAGACACACACACATGCACATATAAGAACATATACAAATGCTGCTGTTTTGTGTATTGTCAAGTTGGAATTCACTCATAACTGACCCTCTATCAGGTTTTCAGAGGTTATAAATTATGAAGGAGGAGGTTGCCAGTCTTTACTTGAGGAACAACTAGTGAATTCGAACAGTTTGCCTTTGGGTTGGCTGAGTGATTTCTTACCACTAGGCCACTAGAATACACACACACACACCCTCTCTCTCTCATCTATCTATCTATCTATCTATCTATCTATCTATCTATCTATCTATCTATCTAATCTATCATCTATCTCTCTTGAGTGCCATTGAGTCTGAACCAACAGACTCATAGCTGTCCTTTCATGGGACAGCTGGTGTTTTAGAACCATGGTGAATTGCATTGGAGGAGATTGTTTCCATCCTTCTTCCTCAGAGCAGTTAACAGATTCAAATTGCCTTTGGGATTGCAGCAGTTTCTTACCAAGAGACCACTAGATAGATTTCCATTAAGACAGACGAGTTGATGACTTCATAACATGAAAAAAATTATGTTGTTGTTATGTGCCATCGAGTCGTTTCCAACTCATAGCGACCCTATGCACAACAGCTCTAAACCCTGCCCTATCCTGCGCCAACCGCACCGCCTCCGACACGTGTTGGAGGCGGTGAAAAAAATTATAAGCTATAAATAAAAAAAATCCAAAATCTAGGGGAAATATGACAGAAAATAAAAAAAAGAATTCCGGAGATGCAAAATGGCAAGATATATTTAAAAAACAAACTGATGACAGAGAGGAACAATTCAAGAGTTTCCAAAGACAAGAGATAGATATACAACATGCACTACATAATACAAAAGTTACAAGAGCTCATTGCTGTGTGTATAGTCAGAATCCACTCATCGCCTTAGTGGGTTTTCAAAGGCTGTATATTACGTGGGCAATTGCCCATCATTCTGTGGCGAAGAATCCAATGGGTTTGAACTACCAGAAAGCTGTGCTACTTTTTGATTAGCTGTACAACTGTCAATGAAATAGATCACTGGAGCTTCTTTGAGAAAGAATTGCTATACCAAAACAAATTAGTTAATGTTCAACCATTTTAGACAGTAACTCAAGTGAACTCATTCCCATTGTTTCAGAACCAACTCATAGTGGGACCTCCTGCGGGTTTTCAGAGATTGTCCATCTTTCTCATGAGGAGCAACTGAGAGACTGAGTTTAGCAGCACAACTTCTTACTCACTATAATCCCAGAGCTCCCTGATAAAGAACCATTGATACTAAAGGAAAAAACACAGGGTGCATTGAAATAATTTATGAAAAAGAAGGCTCGCAAAATTGACAGAACATCAATCGACAGAAACATTTTAGCAAGCTGATGCAGTACTGGAGGTGTTCAATAGTCCTTACCAAGAAATCTGAAAGGCAGCTACCAGGTGAACAGAATGGAAGAGATGTATATTTGTGTCTATTCTAAAGAAAGATGATACAACAGAGTGCAGAAATGATCTAATAAATATCAAACACAAGTAAAATATTGCTGAAGATAATTTGTAAATTACTGTAGCAATATATTGAAAGGGAACTGGCAGAAATTTAAACTGGATTCAAAAAAAGTACTTGAAATGAGTAATAGCATTGCTAATATCAGAAAGATCTTTGGCTGAAGGTAGAGAATACTGGAACTTTTTTATCTGTGACACCAAGACATTTGTCTCTGTAGGTCGTAACAAATTATAGATAATAAGAATTCTAGAATTTTTGTGTTCATGTAGAAACTATATATAGACCAAGAAGGAGTTCTTTGATTAGAACAAGTGTGTGTTGTTGATACTGTTGTTGTCATGTGCCTTCAAGTTGACTCCTACTCATAACAGCCCTAAAACTTGCTCTGTCTTGAGCCAATTTTATCGTCTCTGACACACCCACATCCATTATGCCAGTTACTGAGTCAATCCATCTTATCCAGGATCTTCCTTTCTTGTGCTGTTCCTCCACCCTTCCAAGCATGAAGTTCTTCTCCAAAGATGGGTCCCTCCTTGAAACATACCCAAAGTATGTCAGATGGACATTCAAAATCCTAGCTTCCAAGGAGTAGCCTGGTTTCACCCTCTCAAGGTTTAAAATAAGGATATTTGTATATTAGGATTGTGTCCTTTACTATATGTATTTAGTCAGTATGCTAAGCAAATAATCTGCAAAATTGGATTTCTTAAAGAATAATGTGACATCAGATTGGGGGAAGACTCATTAATAACCTGCAACATGCAGATGCAACAAACTGGCTGCTGGCGAAAGAAGACTTGAAGCATTTAATGATGAAGCTCAAAGATCATGGACATATTATCCCTCAGTATAAAAATAACCAATATCCTCCAATCAAACCAAAATAAGTAAACAAAACATTGAAATTGTCAAGGATTTATTTTCCCTTAGTGTTACACTCAACAACCATGGGAGCAGTTTTAAGGAATCAAATAATTGTAGAGAAAACATTCAGCAAATCTTTTGAGACAGACTTTTTAAAAGGGCAAAGTATCAAGGATATCATTGAGAAGGTATAATGTACCTGACTGAAGGCATGGTATTTTGATTACATCATATGCATGTGACATTTGGACAATGAATAAAGAAGACCAAAAAAGAATTAATGTCTTGAATTGTGATGTTAGCCAAGAATATAGAATGTATCATATGCTGGGGTTAAAAAACCTACAAACCAAAACAAAAAATAACCTGAGACACATAGATTAATGGAATAGAATTGAGAACCAGGAAATCAGCCCATCTACCTTTGGTCAACTGATATTTAACAAGGAGATGAAATCAGTTAAGTAAGGAAATAACAGCTTTTTAAACAAATGGTGTTGGCAAAATTGGAAAACTATCTGCAGAGAACTCAAGCAAGATCCACACTTCACTCTGTACACAAAAAACCCACTCAAGGTGGATCATGGACCTAGGACTAAAACCAAGGACTATAAACTTCATTAAAGAAAAGCTTGGAAGAACTCTGGAAGTCCTAATTCACAACAACAGTCTTCCTAGCATCCTGAAAAATCTATAACCAGGAGAAGATAAAATAGATAAATGGGACCTTCTAAGAATCAAACACCTATGCACATCCAAAAACTACTCCAAAAGGGCAAAAAAGGGAAGCCACAGAGTAGGAAAAAGTATTTGGTATCGACATGTCAGATAAGGGACTTATATCTAGAATTTACAAAATACTTAGCACCACAACAATATAAAGGTAAATAACCCAATTGAAAAATGGGCACAGGATATGAACAGGCACTTCACCGAAGACGACATCCAGATGACTAACAAGCACATGAAGAAATGTTCAAAAGCCTAGCTCTAAGAGAGATGCAAGTCAAAACAACTATGAGACATCATTTCACCCCAGTAAGAATAATAACATTTAACAGAACAGCAAGCAACAAATGCTGGCGAGGTTGTGGAGAAACTGGAACCCTTATTCACTGTTAGTGGGAGTGTAAAATGGTGCAACCACTATGGAAGGCGGTATGGCACTTTATCCAAAAGTTGGAAATAGAGATACCATTTGACCCAGCAATTCCACTCCTGAGAATATGTCCCAAATAGACCATAACTGCCACCCAAGCATATATATACATGTTTGTTGTTGTTGTTATGTGCCGTCGAGTCACCTGCGACTCATAGCGACCCTATGTACAACAGCCCTAAACGCCTCTCGGTCCTGTGCCAATCGCACTGTCTCTGACACTCCCATCCCAATTATCCCAGTCACTGAATCAATCCACCTCATAGAGGGCCTTCCTCTCCTATGCCGTCCTTCCACCCTCCCAAGCATGATGTTCCTCTCCAAGGACCGGTCTCTCCTCACTACATGTCCGAAGTAAGTTAGACGGAGCCTCAGAATCCTTGCCTCC
>NW_006399974.1:2914651-2921621 GCF_000299155.1 Elephantulus edwardii | reverse complement strand
GAATTGAAACAGATGAGGGAGAGAACAGTTTAAAAGTGACATATGATAACATATTATGATTATCACAGGAATCTAGAATTAAGGTTGCATAGTGGAGTGCATTTGGGGCAGGATTGGGCAGGGTTGGGTTGGGGGTATTGCATACCAACAAAAAGTTTATCTTTTGCTTTTCAAAGAGAGGCGTGAACTGGGGGGAGGGGGTAGGAAAAAAGTGCAACAATGAATGAATGAAAATCCAAAATCTCTATAAATGTTCATTAAAATTAATTAAATAAAATTTAAAAAAGAAGTTAAGGAGCTGATTTCAAAGACGAGAAGATTTCAAAGAGCTGCTCGGGAAGAAAAGGTAAAATACTATAATCAAATGTGCAAGGAACAGAAGTCAGAAAATCAAAAGGGCTGAATTTGCTCAGTATTTCTTAAGCCGAAAGAGCTAAAGAATAAATTAAAGCCAAAAGTTGTAATGCTTAAGGATGCTATGGGCAGGATATTGAATGATTCAAGAAGCATTAAAAGCAGTCGAAGGAGTACACAGAATCATTATATCAAATATAATTGGCTCACACAGAAGAATTTCAAGAAACAACATATGAGCATGAGGCAATGGTAATGAAGGAGAAAGTTCAGGCAGCTCTGAAGGACTTGGTTAAAAATAAAGCTCCAGGAATTGATGGAATATCAACTGACATATTTCAGCAAATAGAACTGCCCTGCATGTGCTCACAAAGTTGTGCCAAGAAATCTGAAGGACAACTACTTGGCCAACTGACTGTAGAGATGCATATTTATTCCCATTCCAAATGAAGGTGATCTGACAGAATGCGGAAATTATTGAACAATATCACTAATACCACACCCTAGCAAAATCCTCCTAAAGATTATCCAGAAAAGACTTGAACAGTACATTGACAGATAACTACCAGAAATGCAGGCTGGGTTTAGAAGAGGTTGTGGCACTAGGGACATTATTGCCAATGTCAGATGAACCTTGGCAAAAAAGCAGAGAGTACCAGAAGAATGTCTATCTGCGTTTCATTGGCTATGCAAAGGCATTTGACTGTGTGGACCACAATAAATTGCGGCTAATCTTGAGGAAAATAGGAATCTCAAAACACTTGATCATGCTTATAAGAAACCTATACTTGGACCAATAAGCAGTCCTCAGAACAGAACAAGGAAACACTGCATGGTTCAATATCAGGAAAGGAGTGTGTCAGGGATGCATCCTGTCCCCGTACCTTTTCAATCTGCATGCAGAGGAGATCATTCAGGAAGCAGGGCTTTATGAGGAGGAGTGTGTCATTAAGATTGGAGGGAAACTCATTAACAACTTATGATATGCAGTTGATACAACCTTGCTTGCTGAATCTGAGAAGGACCTGAAGCACTTGCTGCAAAAGGTCAAGGACTGTTGTCTTCAATATGGATTGAAGCTCAACATCAAGAAGACAACGATTCCCACCACTGGGTCAATTGGGAGCATCATAATAGGTGGAGAAAAGATTGAGGCTAACAATTACAGCTTACTTGGATCCAGAATCAACACTCTTAACACCAGCAGTCAGGAAATCAAAGATTAATTGCATTTGCAAAATCTGGGCTACAGACTTTTCATCTGCTTTCTGCTCTGGGGCTGTGAGGGGCTGTGCTATTCCCTCTGACCTTTTCAGAGAAATGTTCATGGTCTTGTGCCCTCATGTCCCATTTTTATCTTTTTAGATAGCCACCATATTAGGCAAGGTGAAAGATGAATGGTGGGCTTATGCAGTGAAAAGAAGCAATATATAATCTTGGCTTCTACAGATGGAAAAAAAAAGAGATTTTATACATGTATTTATATATGTAAGGAGCAAATCACTAGTCTTACATGAAAATTTGTTTTTACAACATTTTAATATGAAAGAACTTTATCTATGATTACCAACATTTTTAATTTCTGTCTTTCTTTTTCAGCTGACAGAAAGAAAGACCATTTCAATTACATTACTTTTAATAAACTCATTCAAGCTCTGTGGCCTAGTGTAAGAAGCTGTGCTGCAATCACAAAGGTGTGAGGTTCAAATCCACCAGCTAATCCATGGGAGAAAGATAAGCAATCTTCTCCTGTGTGATTAACTGTCTGTGAAAACCCTCTGGGGGCAGGAGGGGTCAGCTATGGATCAGTTCTGACTCAATGGTACACAACAATAATGACAATCCAACATTTAGTAAGGATAAAAGCAAGCCAAAGAAGCCAGGGTTCCCAACTCTTTCTACATCAGTATTTGAATTTGCAAAAACGTTAAAGAAAGGAGGGGGTATATTTTTTAAATTAAAAACTTGTAGTGAGCAACATAAAGTAAATTTAATATGGGTAATCATATGCAGTTCTTGAGTCTTTGTATTTTATAGTGCTCCTTAATTCCACATCTTCCTACTTCAGACAGTGTAGACATAAAACATTTCATCATGGTGCTTAGGTATTTCTTTTCATTTACAAAGGAAAGGAAAGCAAGAAAGTTTTTCCCTAGCAACATGTATTCTCCAAATTCCCAATAATATTATTTACAATCACATTTTCTACGACAAGGTCACAAAACAGCACTGATGTGACTGATTGAGAATGCACTGAGAAATGTACAATGCAAGAAACTAGACCAGAACTACAGTGGAACATTTTTTTTAAGACCTTGTTTCAAAGATAAGTGCTACTGATAAAATGAACATTTCTTTACTAAATATTTGTCATGCTGCCTTTAAATTATATTAATTTCTGGCTCTTTACTTTGAAAGAACACATATTATTACACCCTCCCTAGTATTACTATGAGTCTTGTCTGCATTTAAGCATCACTGCTTTTAAAGTATACATACTTGGGCAAGGCCTGAGTGTATCTATACACCTAAATATAAGCATATACAGACATAGACACGGAAAGAAACTACTTCATATCACTAACCACCCTGGTTATCAAAAGTTAATGGACTCTGAAATTGATACAATTCCAATATTGCAGCTCATAAAAATTTAATTCCTAGGGGAATTAGAACAAGAGAAGGAGCAAATAAAACCGAAACAAAACCCACTGCCATTGAGTCAATGCCAACTTACGGTGAATCAAAAGATCAGAGTAGAACTTCTCCACTGGGTTTCAAAGAATGTAAATCTGTATGGAAATTAACCACCACATCTTTCTCCTGTGAATTAGTTGGTGGTTTTGAACTGCTGACCTTTTGAGTAGCTGTCAAGCACTTAACCACTGCATAACCGGGGTAGCTCATCCATTTAACTGCCTCATCCATTATTTTGTGTGATATCCTCTGACTTCATTACAATGAATAAGGTGACAAGGGTGGAAAGCAAAATAACCTCTTATGTTTCCTAGGTCTTAGGAATAGTAATCAACCAATATTTGAAAAGTATGCCTGCTAGAAACTACTCCAGGCTAGAGCTAGAGAGTTTCTAAATATTATAAGAATAGATAGAGGAGTTTAAGAAGCTTCTGTCTTTGGGAATCTACTGGCATAGATAAACTAATACCAAAAGCCACATGCTGTTGAGTTGCTTCTGGTCCATGGTGACTTCACATATATCTGGATAGAACTGTTTCTCAGGGTTTTCATGGCTGTGACCTTTCAGAAGCAGATTTTCATATTCTTCTTCTAAGGTCTTTCTGAGTGGGATCACACCATCAGACTTTGGTTACTAGTGAAGCACTTTGGCATTTGTTCAAATAAAAAAGTCCTGTGGAAAAGACAGGTCATGACTATAAAAGCACAGGGACTTTCCTGAGATTAGGGCTTCTCCAGAGAGAGGAATAATATTTTTATTTCTGCAATTTCTGCTGCAGGGAGGTCATATGGTATGTCTTTAATATATATTTGCTAACAAACGAATAAAATAATCCTTTACATATGTGATCATAGAAAAGAAAATGTCCAGAGTGGATTTTTCAACTTTTTCCGGGAGATGAGCTTTAACATCCATCAACAAACACTACACTCTTGTAAGTATTCTGAAAACAGTTGCCTTTGAAGAGGTGTGAATTTCCTTTACTTTCCTTAAAAGGGTGTTAACTTCAAAAGGCGACCTGGTGAGTGTTAAAAAATTAACACATGTAAGTCAGTAGCCAAAACATCACCCTTGGATCTGTGAACCTGAAATTGAACTGGTAGACTGAGCTGATGCTGGTTTGGGTGCCAAAAAAGTCATCACTCAGCACCAATTTGGAACTTTGGAACTTTGTTCTTTCTGTGTGGATTGGAAAGAGGGAAGAAATGGGATGGTGGTAAGGCTAACAGGGTGCAAAATCAAGAGGTGGCTGGTTAGAATCTTTTCAGCCCCTTCAACTACTTCAACTTACTTTAAAAGCTATCATCCTACAAGGAGTGTGCATTTTAGATGGTCATCATAAAAATAAACTTGTTTTTATTAGAATGGCATTGTTTATCTGTGGAGAAAAGGGACTGAAATAGCCTTGGTGGGCCTATTCCATTCCTTTTTCTCCTTGTTTCTCATTCTGACAATTCAGACACAGATAGTTTGTTTTTTTTTTTCTTCCTCCAGTTCCCTGTCACTTTCTATGGCAGTCACCAATATGTTATTTGGACCTCCTTTTCTTCTCTGAATCCCTGTTTAGAAATGATCTTACCTATTAGATTCTGGTCAACAGAAATGTAGCCAGTGCAGAAGTACTGCTGTCAGGTCCACATCAGGGACTTTCAAGACCAAAAGGAACTCTCTGAGGGTCCTTCTGCCTCTGGGCATGGCTGCACTTAGCTGATAGCATTACAAAAGCTTTTAGGTCATACAGAAGCAAGACATCACAGTGTGGCAGTGAAAGACTAGAAAACATCAGGAGCAGCGATGTAAAACTGCTGTGTAATAGTCAGAAGTACCAAACTCTCTCTCAAAAAAAAAAAAAAAAACAGAAAAAAAGAAAAAGAAAAAAGGTTTCTAAAAGAGTTGGAGACCAAGAGCCCATGACCCAGGCTGCAATTTTGCTACCATTATAAAGCGGTTGATTGCTTACGCATCTTTCTGAAAGAAAGAGAACTTGTATTGAGCGGTCCTCTTATCCTGAAGTCCAGAACTATAACATTAGAAACCAATGATCTAGGTCTGATGACAGCATGTACTGCTTTGCTTATCTAGGAGATCCATTTCTAAAGGTTGTCCATTCCAGTCACTGGGTTGCTTCTTCTTTCATTCAGCAGAGGTTTATTAAGCATAAACCACCTGGCAGACACTTTGCTAGGTGCTAAAGTACCTAACAACCTCAAAAAGTGTGGCAATGACTGGGAAGATGGTGCACAACAAGATATCTTCCCAATCCATTGTACATAGGGTGACTGTGAGTTGAAACTTGATAGCATTTAGCAACAGCAAAGCACTTGTCTTAGCAGACTAATGCTGCTCTAAGAGAGATATAGCGAGTGGATGACTTTAACAAACATAAATTCACTATCTTGCAATTTAGGAGGCTAGAAGTCCAAGTTTAGGATGCAAACTCTAATAGAAGATTATCGCTACATAAATTGTGGAACAAAGTCCTTGTTTCCTTCCACATTGATTGGTTTAAGTTTTCCTGGAAATGATAAAGTGAGAAAAAGTAGTTAGTTGTTGTTGTTGTTAGGTGCTGTCAAGTCGAATATGACTCATAGTGACCCTATGAACAGAAGATCTGAACCCTGTTCTATCCTGCACCATCCTCACATTTCCTGACACACAACAGTCCATTGCAGCAGCACTGTGTCAGTCCACCTGGTTGAGGGTCTTCCTTTCCTTTGCCAAACCTCTGCATTTCCCAGCATCATGTCCTTCTCCCAAGAATAGCTCCTCCAAGCAACATTTCCAAAGTATGTGAGGTGAAGCCCCATCATTCTTGCCTCCAAAGAGCACTCCAGCTGCACCCTCTCCAAGACATACCTGTTTGATCTCTCGACCATCCATGGGATGTTCAGTGTTCTTCTCCAACACCACAGCTCAAAGTCATCAATTCTTTTTCTGTCATTCTTACTCATTTTAGAGAAGTCTAACTACAGATTTTCTCAGAGCAATGTTTTCTTATTTCCTGACTGCTGGTACCATAGATGTTAATTGTGGATCCAAGCAAGATGAAGCTGTTGGCAGTTTCAATCTCCTCTCCATCCATCATGCCACATTGGTCCAGTGGTTACGACTCTTTGTTTTCTTGACATTGAGATGCAATCCATACTGAAGACAGTTATGTCTGTATTTATGTCAAAATTAAGGAAAAAATTATTAGTGTTTGAACCAAATTAACTTGTGGAGGAAGTTTGTAACAATGATCCTATTGTTCAGAGTGAATATTTTATACTGGCACCATTCTTTGCTGCCTTCTCTATCTGAATACTCTGCCCTTGGCCTACTTTTCTAATGATTACATATTTATGTTTCATCTACTTAATTTTATTGTGATATCACTCACACAACTTGTTACCACCCTATCAAAAAGACAAGAGCATAATAAGCACTAACACCAGCAACATCAGCACTAGAATTTCAAGTCACTAGTGATGAAATTGTAGGGATGACTAAGAATGGGAATCCCAGAACACTTGATTGTGTTTATGTGAAACTTCTACTTGGACCAGGAGGCAGTCATCAGAACAGAGCAAGGAAACAGTTCATGAATCAAAATTGAGAAGGGTGTGCACCAAGGATGTGTCCTATTTCCGTATCTTTTCAATTTATATGTCAAATTGATTATCTGAGAATCTGGGCTCTATGAGAAAAAGTGTGGCATCAGAGTTGAAGGTAGACTCATCAACAATATGCATTATGCAGCTGACAAAACCCTGCTTCAACTGAACTGGAACTTGAAACTGAGGAGGACCTGAAGCACTTGGTGCAGACGGTCAAGGACTGCAGCCTTCAATATGGATTGAATCTCAACATCAAGAAAACAAAGATTCTCACCACTGGGCCAATTGGGAGCATCATGATAGTGAAGAAAATGAGATTGTT
>NW_006399974.1:2897089-2898517 GCF_000299155.1 Elephantulus edwardii | reverse complement strand
ATATATATTCAAGAATAAGTTGTGGGTTGTACAAAATTCTATTATATGATCTCACTATTTCTCTACATTCCCAAGCGTGATGTCCCTCTCCAAGAAATAAACTCATTAGTATCATGCCCAAAGTATGTGTGGTGAAGCTTCATCATCTTTGCCTCCTTTGAGCACTCTTGCTTCAACTTTTTCAAGACACATTTGTTTGTTCTTTTGACAGTCACCACTATTCTCTAACACCACAATTCAAAGGTGTCAATTGTACTTCTATCGTTATTTTTGTCCAGCTGTCAGATGCAGAGCAAGGGGCTGAAAAGACCATGATCTGAATCAGTCACACCTTATTTCTCAAATTGACATTATTTCTCTTGAATAATTTGAAAAGTTCTCTGACTACAGTTCTTCCCAGTGCATTTATCTCTTGATCTTGTGACTGCTAGTATCAAGTGTATTGATTGTGGATCCAAGTAAGTAAAAGTTGAAAGCCTCAATCCTTTTTCCATTTACCATGATGTTGCCTCTTGGTGATATGACAAGGATGTTTGTTTTCTTGATGTTGAGATGCAATCTGTATTGAAGGTTGCAGTATGTAACCTTCTACAGCAAGTACTTCAAGTCCTCCTCAGTTTCAGTATGCAAGGTTGCATCATTTACATATTAAAAGTTATTGAAGAGTCTTCCTCCAATCTTTATTCCACATTCTTCCTTTTAAAGTCCATATTCTTTAATAATTTGCTCAGCATATAAATTAAATGGGTATAGGTAAAGGATACAACCCTGATGCACAAATTTCCTAGTTTTAAACTGTGTAGTGTTCCTGTGCTCTGTTTACGCAATTGTCTCTTGGTCTAGGTATAGGTTTCACACAGCACAATTAAGTGTTCTGAGACTCCTATTCTCCTTAATATTAGTTATAATTTATTGTGATCTATACAGTCAATAAAGCACAAATAAGCATTCTTTTCCCCACATTGATTTTTCATACTAGTTTGTTTACAAAATTCTGACACACCGTTTTTTCTGAAAGAACTGGAAAAACAAATTCAAGCCTTGAGCGGCAGTATATAGGGATGCTGTCGGCAAAATCTTAAATGATTAGGAAACAAAAAAATAGGGAAAATATACAAAATCACTGTACCAAAAATAATTCTCTGACATGCAAATATTTCAGTAAGTACCATATGATCTCTCCAGGCACCCATTTTGGTCTTTACTTCCTCCTCTGTCTTTGTAATGACGCTTTGCACTCTTTCTGGATTATATTCTTGATATCCTTCCATAACTCATTTGGTCTTCGTGCATTAGTATTCAAAGCCTCAAACCTGTTTCTGAGATCATTTTGAAATTCAGGCGGGATAGACTCAAGTCATATTTTGGTTCCCATGGATTTAATTTAATTTCATATTCCTCAGCTTCTGCTTGAACTTGCAAATGAGT
>NW_006399974.1:2894960-2896233 GCF_000299155.1 Elephantulus edwardii | reverse complement strand
TTGGCACCAGCAGCGAGAAAATGAAAAGATGTATTGCATCTTCCTATCCATGAACAGGGCACATTTTTCCATTTCTTTAGGTCTTTTATTGTTTCCTCACAGAAATGCTCTGTAACTTTCTTTGTATAGGTCTTTTGTATCTCTAGTTAGGTTCACTCACAACTGTCTCAGTTCGTGTTTGGCTATTGTAAGTGCTCTTGTTTCTTGATTTCCTACTCTGAGTTCTCTTGGTTAATGTGGAGGAATCCTATTGATATTTGGATAATGATCTTATATCCTGCCACTCTACTAAATTGGCCTATTAACTTTAATAGTTTTTTTGTTGAGTGTTTGGGGTTTTCCGTGTACACTATCATATCATCTGCATATAGTGACAGTTTAACCATTTCTTTACTGATCTGGATGTTTTTATTTACTTCTCTTGTCATATTGCCCTAGCAAGCTCTTCTAATTCTGAAAAGAAGTGGTTGCAGTGGGTATCCTTGTCTGGTTCCTACTTGTAAGAAAAAGGTTTTATCTTTCTCCATTGAGAATGACGTTCGTTCTTGGATTTGCATGTGTACTTTTCACTATGTTGAGGAAATTCTCTTCTATTCCAGTTTTACTGAGTGTCTTTATCAGGAAGGGGTGCTAGATTTGTCAAATACATTTTCTGCATCAAATGCTAAGATCATATAGTTACTTACTTTGTTAATATAGTGAATTACATTGATTGTTTTTCTTATGTTGAACCATCCTTGCATACTCCAAATCACTAGCAATAAGGGAGATGCAAATCAAAACCACAATGAGGTACCATCTCACTCTAGTAACAGTGGCAAAGTTTACAGGGCAGCAAGTAATAAATGTTGGAGAGGATGTAGCGAGAAACAAAAACATATAATTTGTTGGTGTGATTGTAAAATGATACAACCATTCTGGAAGGTGGTGTGGTACTTAATAAAAAAGCTGAACATAGAAATTCCATATGACCTGGGTATTCTGCTTGGAATACCCTCTGAGAAAATGAGAACTGAGTCACAAACTGAGATTTGTACACCAGTGTTCATATCAGCATGATTCACCATCCCAGGAACACGGAAACAGCCAAAATGCCCAACTACAAACTAAAGGATTGAGAAATTATAGTACATTCACACAATAAAATACCATAGTATTCCATGGTATTCAGCACGCAGGAGCAATAACTTTGATAATTATAGCCTATCTTGGGTGATGTTAGATGGATCTTGGCTGAAAGCAGGGAATAACAGAGGAATGTCTATCTGTGTTT
>NW_006399974.1:2846639-2893955 GCF_000299155.1 Elephantulus edwardii | reverse complement strand
CGACGGCACATAACAACAACAACAACATCTTGGGGGGACTGGAGAGCACTATGCTGAGTGAACTAACTCAGTTCCACAAGAATAACAATTGTATAAAACTATTATTGTAGAATGAATATAAGGATCTAAGAGGGATGGGAGAGGTTGGAAGCAGAGGAATGAGGATGTGTAGGGGGAGGAGGGAATCAATCATGGGGTTTAAACTTTGATTGGTGGGGGATGAGTGAAAATGAAAGAATTTGTTATTGGAAACAATATATTCACATTCTGTAGATAAATTACTAGAAAATAAAACATAAGACATATTGCATTGGGAACATCTACTCTCAGAGACCTCTTCAAAGTATTGAAGAGCAATGATGTCAGTTTGGAGACTAAGGTGCACCCAATACAGGCTATGATCTTTGCAGTGACTTGCTATGCATCAGATAGCTAGGCAATAACTAGGGATGATAGAAGGAGAATTGATGCCTTTGAGCTGTGGTTTTGAAGAAGAGTATTGAATATACCATGGACTGCTAAAGGAACAGAGTCATCCTGGAGAGGGTTAACCCGGGCTGCGCCTTGGAGGCAAGTGTTCTGAAGCCTCATCTGACATACTTTGGACATGTTGCAAGGAGCAACCCATCCTTGGAGAGGGATTTCATGCTTGGGAGGGTGGTAGGACAGCGCAGGAGGCGACGGCCCTCGATGATATGGATTGATTCCATGCCTGAGGTAATGGGGGTAGGTGTGTCAGAGACAATAAGATTGATACCGGATAGAGAAGGGTTTAGGACTATTGTACATAGGGTCGCTATGAGTTGCAGGCAACTCAACAGCATAAAACAACAACCACAACCATATGATAAGAACCACAAAAAATAAAGGAAGATGTTCTGCACTGAAGGCATTGGGGGGAAAAGAAGAACTCAGGAATTAATGTGATACCAATATATGTGTTTCAAATGACAGATGGAGCCCTGAATATGCTTACAAGTTTTTGCCAAGAAAGTTGGAGGAAAGTCAGCTGACTGGAAGAGATCCATATTATTTTTTTTTTCTATTTTCTGGAAAGATCATCCAACAGAATGCAGAAATTATAAAAAATATCTTTGGTATCACAAGCACACAAAATATTGAAGATCATTCAAAAACGGCTAGAACAGTACATAGAAGATAGAAGACATCCTAAATTTGTTCATCTTTGTATTATGTAGTTGGTGCATATAGCTGAATCATAGTTGCATTAACAGATACTTCTTGTGTGCACATGGATATTATTCTGTCACTGACAATATCATATTTCAGAAAAAATCTCAATTTTTTTTTCTGATGATAATCTCCTTATCATTCCTGTTCAATTTATCATTCCTGGCATAGTAAACCCCATGATTGTTTCATTGGAAAATATTCAATATCAGTATATTTAACTCATTAATATTCAAGTTAGGGAGCTCTGGTGGTATCTGACATAGGAATTTATGCTGCTACCTCAAAGGCCACACCTATTTTACGCTTCAAATACACAAGTTGCTCCTCTGGAGAAAAATGGACAATCTCCTCATATATAATTTACAGCCTCAGACTCCTTGGAGGGTCAGTATGAGTCAGTTCCAATTCAACAACAATGAATTTTGAATGAGAATATTCAGAATATCAGTAATTATGTATTCCATTGTTTTAATTATTATTTTTTAACTTGAGTGAAAGTTTAAAAATCATATTGATTTCTCATACAATCATTCATAGATTTTTGTTTTACAACACTAATTTCTGTTGATTAATGTGTTTAATTTGTGACAATGTCTAATCAACTCCTCATGGTGTGTTTCCTTTCCCTTTACTTCTTGACAACTTTCAATTTTCCTAGATTTGTACTTGTTACATTCCACGTTTCAGTAAATTTGCAGCTCTTCTCATTTTGAGATATGCCACATCAGCAAATAAGGGTCCTTTCTTGTCTGAAAGCTTTATTCAACCCATGTCATAAAGTATACTCTATTTTGAGGAGGCATTTCTGCTCCCAACCCCAATCATATTTTGAGTGCTTTCCAACCTACAGGTCTCATTTTACAAAATATTGCCAGACTATGTTCAACTGTTATTCAGGAAGTTTCAAGTGCCCATTATTCCAGAAGTGGATAGACAATCCAGCTTCCATGTCTGTCTTAGGTCTGAAAACTCCATTAAACCCTATCCACTATGGTGAAGAAGTGGATAGACAATCCAGCTTCCAGGTCTGTCGTAGGTCTGCAAGCTCCATTGAACCCTATCCACTATGGTGATTCCACTGATACTTGAAATAGAGACAGCCTGGCTTCCAGGATCATAGCAATGAACAACTTGCCACAGTATGATAAATTGGAGTATGGAAGAGGAATGAACCGTTGACAACATTAAAAGAGCAGTTTTATATACTTCCTTTGTGTTTAATGTGCACAGGTCTGGTTATTTCCAGCTTCCAGAGATTTTTCAGTTACTGAAGGATTTCATGATCACATAATTTTCTAACCAGTTTCCAAATATACCATTTTAGAAAATGATATGGTGAGGTCACTACTTTCCTTAAAATCTCATAAAGTAATATTTCCCCAAAACTAAAGCTTAAGTTCTTTATACTGGAACCCAAGCCAAGCTTTCTGCTTTCTTTCCTAACATGCCAGTTGTTCAAATCTTTTTCTCTAGGACATTTTGTTTATTGTTGTTATGTACGATCGAGTTGCCAGTGACTCATAGTGATCCTATGTACAATAATTCTGAACATTGTTCTATCCTGAGCCAGTATCACAGATTCAGACATGATTAATCCCAGTGCCTCAGTTACCATGTCAACTCATCTTACCTGGGGTCTTACTCTCCTGAGCTGTCCTTCCACCCTTCCAAGCATGATGTCCTTCCCCAAGGACTGATCCCTCCTGTCCATGTGTCCAAAGTATGTAAAATGGAGCTTCAAAATCTTTGACTCCAAGGAGAGACTTGGTTTCACCCTCCCTGAGACAGACCTATTTTTTCTCCTGGCAGTCCATGGTATGTTCAATACTCTTCTCCAGCACCACAACTCAAAGGCACATCTGCTTATTCTGTCATCCTTAGTAATGTTCTAGCTCTCTGACACACAGCAAGTAATTGTTTAAGACTGTGGCCTAGATCAGGTGCCACTTAGTCTCTATACTGACATCATTGTTCTTTAGTACTTTGGTGAGGTGTTTCATAGCAGACTTCCCCAATGCTATGTATCTTTTTATTTCCTCACTGCTGGTGCCAAGAGTGTTAATTGTGAAGTCAAGAAGGCTGAAATTGTTAATAACTCCAATCTTTTCTCCATTTATCATAGTGCTTCCAATTGGCCCACTGGTGAGAATCTTAGTCTTCTTTATAATGAGCTTCAATCCATACAGTCTTTGACCTCCTGTAGCAAATGCTTCAGGTCTTCTTCTGTTTCAGCAAGCAAGGTTGTGTCATATGCATATTGCAGGTTGTTGATGAGTCTTCCTCTAATCCTGATACCACACTCCTCCTCATAAATTCCAGCCTCTCATATTTCATCTGTTCTGCATACAGATTGGAAAGGTATGAAGACAGGATACATGCCTGATGCATTCCCTTCCTAATTTTGAACCATACAGTGTTTCCTTGCTCTTTTCTGACGACTGGCCCCTGGTCCAGGTATAGCTTTCACATGTGTACAATCAATTGTTATGGGATTACCATTCTTGTCAAGGCTAGCCACAATTTGTTATGATCTACACAGTTTTTGCATAGTCAAAGAAACATAAATATTCCTCTGGTACTCTGCTACCAGCCAAGATTCATCTGACATTGGTGATGATGTCTCTAGTGTCACAGCCTTTTCTAAACTCAGCTTTCATTTCTGGTAGTTCTCTGTTAATGAACTGTTCCAGTCATATTAGGATAATCCTCAGCAAGCTTTTGCTTGTGTGTGACATTAGTGATGTTATTTGATAATTTCCACACTCTGTCAGATGAGGGTTTTTTGTTTGTTTGTTTTTTGACTAGTAATAATATAGATCTCATCTAGTCCGTTGGCAAGGTAGTTTTCCTCCAGCTTTCTTGGCACACCTGGTGAGCATATCTAGGACAGCAACTGTTTGTTGAAATATGCCAATTGGTATACTGTCAATTCCTGAAGCCTTGTGTTTTCCCAGTTCCTTCAAAGAACTCTGAACTTCCTCCTCCATTACCATTCCTTCCTGATAATATGTTGTTTCCTGAATTTCTTCTGTGTCAGCCAATTCTTTTTGGTACTGTGACTCTGTACTCCTCCATCCTCTTTTGATGCATCCTGGGTCATTTCATATCCTGCACATAGTATTCTTAAGTATTGTAACTTGAGGCTTAAATTTGTCTTCAGTTCTTTCAGCTTAAGAAATGCCATGCAAGTTGGTCCCTTTTGATTTTCTGACTCCAATTCTTTGCATATATGCAAGTTGGTCCCTTTTGATTTTCTGACTCCAATTCTTTGCATATTTCATTAGAATAATTTTCTTTGCCTTCCTCCAATCCTCTTTGAAAGCTCCTTAACTTTTTTTCATTAAAATTTTTATTTACTTACAAAGTTTATATACATTGATCTTCACATTGAGTCTTTTCCATTTTTTTACCCATTCTTCCCTCCACCCATCAAATTGTGATCCTATGATTACCCTCTCCCCATCCTCACCCCTTTGCTTCCACCCTCCCCCCACAGATACTTATAAACATTTTACTAGTTATCTTTATATTTCTACAGTAATGGTCTTATACAGTATTTGTCTTTATGGGACTGAGTTAGTTCACTCAGTATAATGCTCTCCAGTCCTTTCCAGATTAGGTAGTGATTCTCAAGATCATTGCTACTGCATGTTGTGTAGTATTCCATCATGTGAATGTACCATAATTTTTCAATTCATTCGATTATGGTTGAACATTTGGGCTGTTTCCATGTTATTGCAATGGTGAAAAATGTTGCTATGAATAGTGGTGTACAAATCTCAGTTTGTGTCTCAGTTCTAATTTTCCTGGGGTCTGTTCCAAGCAGTGGAATAGCTGAGTCACACATAAATTCTCTATTCAGCTTTTCGAGCAAGTGCCAAACTGCTTTCCAGAGTGGCTGGACAATTTTACAATCTCTTTAACAGTGTTTAAGAGTTTCTATCTCTTCACATCCTCTCCACCGTTTATTACTAGTTGCCCTGTTAAACTTTGCCACTGTGCTTGGAAATACAACATTGTTGTCTTCCTTCTTCTTTTTTTTTCTTTTTCTTTTCTTGTTGTGTACCATCAAATCAGATCCCATTGGCACAGGAGGAAATTGACCCTCTTTCTCCAGCAGAGCATCTAGTGGATTCGAACTGCATACCTTCAGGATTGCAGTACAGCTTCTTGCCAGTAGGCCATTAGAGCTCCCTCCTCCCTTAGCTTCTTGATTTCTTCCCTTTGCTTTGGCTCCTGAGCACTCTAGTGTATTATTCAGAGTCCCATCTTGGTCTTTTCTTCCTTTTTTATCTTTGTAACAATCTTTTGCATTCTTCCTGGATGATATTCTTGGTGTCCTCCCACACATCAAATGGTCTTTGTTCATCAGTGTTCAAGGCCTGGTTTTGAAATAACATCAAGGTTAAATTTTGGTTATTGTGGATTTGATTTAACCTGCTTTAGCTTTAGTTTGAACTTATATATAGGTAGTTATTGGTGTGTTCCATTATCAGCACCTGACCTAGTTTTCAAAACTGATGTTAAGTTTCTTTGATGATCCTTTCCATAGATGTAATTGATCTGATAGCTATGCATACTATCAGGTGAAACAGATATGTATACTTCTTATAAAAGGTATTTACAGTGAGTAAGTGATTGATTATACAGAATTCTATTTTTAGCCTCATTTCTATCACCATATATATGTTTTCAAACTACTGATCCTTCTTCCATGTTTCCAGTTTTTGCATTCCAGTCACCCATTATTATTAATGCATTTTTTATTTCATATTCAGTCAATTTCTGACTGCAAAAGTTAGTAGAAATCATCTGTTTCTTCCTCTTTGGCTCTGGTTGTTGGTACATATATTTGAAGGATAGTAGTATTCACTGGACTTCTTTGTATGCATACGGGTATTATCTTATCATTCACAACACTGTATTTCAAGATGGATCTACAAAGTACTTTTTGAACTATGAAAGTGATCTCATTTTTTCTCACTTTTTCATCTCTAGCATAGCAGATCATATGATTGTCTGATTAAAAATTATTATGTTTTTTCTTTCTCATTTTAAATCTTTGCTAATACTTCTCTGTCCTTTCCATCCCATTTTTCACTTCTCAAATTGACATATATAATATTTTCCAAAACTTCTTTGCTATTTCTCTGAGATAACTTTTTTTGCCTTCTGTTTGTATCTACAGCTAACAATCTGCTATTAACGTTTTATTTGCTCTCATTTTAATCCATAATTAAATGTCGATGCTCCCCTACTAGACTTTGAGAACCCGTAATTGAGTTACTTAGGTCATTGGACTGTGTTGTCTCCTCAAAATATATGTTGTAAATACTAACCCCTGGCAACTATTATGGATATAATTCTATATGAGTAGGGAAATGTCTTGAGCAAATTACCTTTGAGATATAAAAAAACATTAAATCCGGCACAGAAAAGGATACACAAAAGAAAGGTTAATGAAGATCTCCAAGAAAACTGAAGAGAAAAAAGGATCTTTGCCAAGAGCTAGCTTAGAAAGAAACCCTCCCCCACTGGCTCTTCTAAAAATGCCATTTAACTGAGAGATATTATATGAGGCTAGTGCAGTCATATAAGCCCTTTCAAAACATCCTGTACAATTTTCTCAAATGGAAAATTTAATAAATCTGCTTTTGAAGCAGAATATACACTACCTCTGAAAACCTGCTGGAGGGTCAGGTATGAGTCAGTTTCAGGTTGAAGCTATGGGTTGAAGAAGGTATACAAACAGAAACAACAAACATAATTACATGCCTATTCTATTCATTAAGCTGTAAGAAAGGGGAATAAGAGAAGTCCAGGTATTTTGGATAAAGATAATCTAACAGAAGGCATTAGAAAGGTGGGGGGATGGCAAAGGAGAGAGGATCCTCAAACCGGTGGATTGATACAGTGACTATTGCAATGGGCTTGAGTGCGTCAGAGATAATGAGGTTGTCACAGGATAGGGTACAGTCAAGATCTGTTATTCATTGAGTTACCTTTAGTTGAACTTGACTCAATGACCCTTCCATCAACAAAAAACAACATACTAGTATATGTGTGTGTATTTGAAAGAGAGGTGAAGTTCTTTGTGATTAATGCCCTTAATAGTCATAAATCTGGTTACTCAACTGAAAGTTGAAATTACTGAAAGATTTCAATCTCACGTGCATTTTCTAACCAGTCACCAAATATACCATTTTAGTTATATATTGTTCTTCTTGTTATGTACTATAGAGTTAGAACCGACCCATAGCTGACCCTCTGGTGAGTTTTCAGAGGCAGTTAATTGCCTGAAAGAAGATTGGCCATCCTTTGCCCATGGAACAGCTAGTGGCCTTGAACCCTATGCCTTCTAGACTGCAGCACAACTTCTTGCCACAAAGTTACCAGAGCTCAGGTCTTAGTCTTTCCAATCACCTGCTATGTATCTGAGAGCTGAAAAAGAAATAAGGTCAACAGAAGAAGAATTGAAGCCTTTGAGCTGTGGTGTTGAAGAACAGCACTGGACATTCCACAGATGGCTAAAAAAACAAACACATATGTTTTGGAGAGAGGGCAGCCAGAGTGCTCTTTGGAGGCAAAGATGATGAGGTTTCACCTCACACACTTTGGGCATGTTGCTAGATAATTTTATGCCTTAAAGAGGGACATCATGCTTTGAAATGCAGAGGGATGGTGAAGAAGAGAATGACCCTCAACGAGGTGGATTGACATGGTGATTATCACAATGGGCTCTAGTGTGTCAGGAAGTGTGAGGATGGCACAGATTAAGACAGAGTTCAAATTCACAGTTCATAGAGTTGCTATAAGCCATACTTAACTCAATGGTACTTAACAACAATAACAACTTAATGATTTTGTGGAGTTTTAGCCAGTGGGAAGAACTAGAATGTGTGTATATATATTTAAATTTTTTTTACCAGAAGAATGTCTATTTCTGCTTTAATGACTATGCAAAGGCATTTTCATGACAAGTCGTGGCTAACATTAAGAAGAATGAGAATCCTAGAGCAAATGATTGTGTTCATGAGGAAACTATACCTGGATTAGGAGGCTGTTGGTGAAAAAGGGTCAGGGGAGCACTGCATGGTTTGGAATTAGGAAGAGAGTGCATCAGAGTTGTAGTCCCTCTCTCCATACCTGTTCAGTTTATATGCTGAGAAAATTATCTGAGAAGCTGCCCCCTATGAGGGGGGTTGTGGCATTAGGATTGGAACGAGACTCATCAATAACCTGCATTATACAGATGGCACAACCTTATTTGCTGAAAGTGAAGAGGACTTGAAGTACTTGTTGCAGAAGATGAAGGAATGCATAATGGATTGTTTCTAAATATTAAGAAAACAAAGTCTCTAACCACTGAACCAATAGGCAACATCATGATGGATGGAGAGGAGTTTGAAACTGTCAACAGCTTCACCTTGCTTGGATCATTGGTACAAGTAGCCAAGAAATAAAGAGACACATTGCCCTAGGAAAATCTGCAGTTAGGGATCTTTCCAGATTATTGAAGAATAGTGATATCAGTTTGAGAAGTAATGTGCGTCTGAAACATGGACAATGAACAAGGATGACAGAAAAAGAATTGATGCCTTTGAGCTCTGGTGTTGGAGAAGATCATTGAACATCTCATGAACTTTCAAGAGAATGACTAGATATGTCTTGGAGAGGGTGCAGCCAGTGTGCTCTTTGGAAGCAAGAATGATGAGGCTTCACCTCACATACTTCGTACATGTTGCTAGGAGGTGCTTTTCCTCGGACAAAGGACATGATGTTGGGAAGGGTGGAGAGTCACCAAGGGAGAGAAAGACTCCCAACCAGGTGGATTGATACAATGACTGCTGCAATGGGCTTCTGTGTGTCAGGAAATGTGAGGATGGCACAGGATACAGGCTTCAGATCTTTTGTTCTAGGGTCACTATGAGCCATGCTTGACTCAATGGCACCTAACAAAAACACCGAAAACAAATTGAATTTTAATTTTATTGAAAGTCAGTTGAAATGAAGAAAACCAATGACAAACATAGATTAATAATTAGAACATGGAATGTATGTAGCTTGAATATTGACAAACTGGAAATTGTTAAAAATCAAATGGAAAGTATGAACGTCAACCTTCTAGGCATCAGTCAGATGAGATGGACCAGCTTTGGCCACTTTGAATTAGATAATCATATGCTTGGAATGAAAAATAGAAGAAGAAAGGGGTTACATAGTAAAAAAGTCAATTTCAAGGTCTATCCTGAGATAGCTAATGTTAAATGGATCTTGGCTGAAAGCAGAGAGTACCAGAGCAATGTCTGTCTGTGTTTCATTGACTATGTAAAGAAGTTTGACTGTGTGGATCAGAACAAATTGTGCCTGACTTTGAGAAGAATGGGAATCCCAGAACGTTTGATTGTACTTGTGTGAAACCTATACTTGGACCAGGAGGCAGTGGTCAAAACACAGCAAAGAGACTCTACATGGTTCAAAATCGGGAAGGGTGTATGACAGGGATGTATCTTGTCTCCGTACCTTTTCAATCCATCTACATGCAGAACAGATGTCTGGGAGGCTGGACTGTATGAGGAGGAATGTGGAGGAAGATTCATCAACAATCTATATCATGCAAAAGACACAACTCTGCTTGCTGGAAAACATAGGAACATCTAAAGCAATTGCTGAAGAAAATCAAGGACTGCAGCCTTCAATATGGATTTAAATCTCAATAAGAAAGCAAAGATTCTCACCACTGGACCAATTGGCAGCATTATGATAGATGGTGAAAAGAAGGGATTGTTAACAGCTTTAGTTTGCTTGGCTCTACAAGCAAATCTACAAATCAACACTCTTGATACCAGCAGCCAGGAAATCAAGAGACAAACTGCATTGGGAAAGTCAGTTGTCAGAGACATCTCCAGAGTACTGAAGAGCAACAACGTCAGCCTGGAGGCTAAGGTGGGCCTGATAGAGGCTATAGTCTTCACAATTGCTTGCTTTGTGTCAGAGAGCTGGACAGTAACTAGGGATGATAGAAAGAAAATTGATATCTTTGAGCTGTGATGCTGAAGAAGAGTAATTAATATAACATGGACTGCCAGGAGAACAAAATGATTCAGCCTAAAGAGGAGGCGGCCAGGCTGCTACTTGGAGGCAAGGATTCTGAGGCTTCATCTGATATACTCTGGACATGTTGTAAAAAGGGATCTGTCCTTTGAGAGGGACATCATGTTTGAAGGGTGGAGGGACAAAGAAAGAGAGGAAGACCATCGATGAGATGGTTTTATTCAGTGACTGGGGTAATGAGGGTAGACGTGTCAGAGACGATACAGTTGACACAGGATAGAGTGAGTTTCAGGGCTTGTACATACGGTTGCTATGAGTCACAAGTGACTTGATGGCTTATAAAAACAACAGCAACAACAGTATCCTGAAATATATGTTGTGAGTGATAGGACAATATCCATAGCAAACAAGGAAGACCAGCTAACACAAGGATTATTTAACTATACTTTCCTTCATCAAAAGTCAAGGAGGAAAAATTGGAAATTTTTACCAAAACTTTTAGTCAATTTTAGATTGAACACGCAATCTTGAAGAGTTAATGATAATTGGTGACTGGATTGCAAAATTTGGAAACAGTGAAGATGGAATAGTAATTGGAAAATATGGGATTGATGATAGAAATGAGGCTGGACACTTCACCGATGAAGACATTCAGATGGCTAACAAGCATATGAATAAATGTTCAAAATCCCTAGCTCTAAGAGAGATGCAAATCAAAACAACTATGAGATATCATCTCACCCTGGTCAGAATAGCAAAATTTAACAGAACAGCAAGCAACAAATGCTGGTGAGATTGTGGGGAAACTGGAACACTTATTCGTTGTTGGTGGGAGTGTAAAATGGTGCAACCACCGTGGAAGGAGGTATGGCGTTTTCTCAAAAAGTTGCAAATAGAGACCATTGACCCAAAAATTTCAGTACTGGGACTATACCCCAAAGAAACCATAACTGACATCCAAGCAGATATATGCACACCATGTTTATCATGGCTTTGTCCACAATAGCAAGGAGTTGGAAACAACCTAAGTGCTCATCAACAAACAAATGGATAGAGAAGCTGTGGCATATTCACACAATGGAATACTACACTGCATTGAAAAACAAGGAACTCATGTAATATTATTCAAAATGGGTGGCCCTGGAAGGTATTATGTTGAGTGAAGTATCTCAGTCACAAAAAGACAAATACTGCATGGTGCCACTGTTGTAAAACAGGACTGACCTTGGGGTTGGGGGGAGACTGAGAAAGATGGGTTCAATAATGTATACTGCATTGAAACAGATGAGGGAGAAAGCTGTTTAAGATGGATACGTTGTTAGGTATTTTTGTCATGACAGGAGTCCAGAGGGAAGGCTGTATAGTGGAGTGGACCTGGGGGAAAGGATTGTAAAACAATGAAAGAATTTTTCTTTTACTTTTCCAAGAGGGTTGTGTACTAGGGGGGAGGGTGGGAAGGGAAAAAAAGTGCAACAATGAATGAATGGAAATCCAAAGGCTTTGTAAATTTTCATTGAAATTAATAATAATTTTTTTTAAATCACAAAAAAGAAATGAGGCTGGAACTAGAATGATCAAATTTTTTATTTACGATGATTTATTCATTGTAAATAACTTTGTAAAAAAGACAAAGATGACTACTTTACACATGGATCTCAAGGTATAGGTACAAAGATCAGATTGACTTCATTTATGGAACTAATCGCTGGAGAAGATCAATATTGGCAGTCAAAACTTGGCCAGGGGTGGACTGTGGCTCAGACCATCAATTACTCATATACAAGTTCAAATTGATGTCAAATACAATTGAAATAAGTTCATAAGAACCAACATATGATCTTGAATCCATTCCGTCTGAATTTCAGGATCATTTAAGGAATACATTTGAGGTATTGAACAATAGTGATGGAAGACCAGGTGAGTTGTGAGACTGTATCAAGGACATCACCCATGAAAAAAGGAAAAGAAGAAAAAAACAAAATGAGTGTCAGAAGAGACTCTAAAAATTGTACTGGAGTGTCCAGAAGCCAAAACAGAGGGAAAACATCCCAAAGTAAAAGAGCTTGACAGAAGATTTCAAAGGGCAGCTCAAGAGAACACAGCAAAGCATTATAATGGAATATGCAGAGAGCTGGAATTAGAGAATTAAAAGGGAGGAACTCGTTCTGCATTTCTCAAGCTGAGAGAACTGAAAAATAAATTTAAACCTTGAGTCACAATATTGAAAGATGTTATGACCAATATATTGAAAGACCAAGAAAAAAGCTAAAGAAGATGGAAAGAATACACAGAATCACTGTATCAAGAAGAACTGAATAACATTGAAAATTTCAGAGAGTACAATGTGAACTTGAGCCAATGATAATGATGGAGAAGGTGAAAGCTACATTAAAGGCACTGACAAAAAGTAAGGCCCCAGGAATTGATGGGATACCCACTGATTTGTTTCAGTTAACAGATGCAGCCTTGGATATGCATACCGGTTGATTACAGGTAATTTGGAAGACAACTGTCAGGCTAACAGATTGAAAGAGATCAAATTTTTTCCCATTCCAAAGAAAGGTGATCCAACTGTATGTGAAAACTACTGAACAACATCTTTAATCTTAAATTCAAGCAAAATACTACTGAAGATCATTAAGAAATAGCTAGAATAAGGAACTTCCAGAAGTTCAAGCAGAATTTAAAAGAGGCCTTGGCAACAGGGATATCACTGCTGATGTCAGATGGATCCTGCCTAAAAGTAAAGAATAGATGAAGAATGTCTATTTGTGCTTTATTGACTGTGCAAAGGCATTTGACTGTGTGGATCATGACCAGTTGTGGCTGACATTGAGAAGAATGGGGGTCCCAGAGCACTTAATTATGCTTATGCAAAACCTATACCTGGACCAGGAGACTGTTGTGCAGATAGAGCAGGGGAACACTGCAGGGTTTAAAATGAAGGAGTCTGTATTCTTTCTCCTTATCTATTTATTCTGTATGCTGAGCAAATTATGTAAGAAGCTGGACACTATGAAGTGGAATGTGCCATTAGGATTGAAGGGATACTCATTTGTATAACTTGTGTTATGCAGATGATACATCTTTGCTTGCTGAAAGTGAGGAGGACTTGAAGCGCTTATTGCAGAAGATCATGTAATACAGCCTTCAATACGGATTGCATCTCAAGGTCGAGAAAAAAGTTCCTTAGCATTGGACCAATAGGCAACATCATGATGAATGGAGAAGACATTGAAACTGTTGACAACTTTATCTCAATTGTATCCACAACTAATACCCTTGGTGTCATAATTCAGGAAATAAGGAGATGTATTTCACTTGGCAAGTCTCTTGTTAGAGACCTCTCTAAATTATTCAGAAGTAATGACACTAGTTTGAGGACTAAGGTTCTTCTGATTCAGGCATATACTTTTTGACCACTTGCTATGTATGTGAGAGTCAGACAATGAATAAGGATGACAGAAGTTATGCCTTCTAACTGTGATGTTGAGAAGTGCACCGAACAGCTTATGACTGGCCAAAAGGACAAACAAATATGTCATGGAGATGGTGAAGCCAGAGTGCTTTTTAGAGGCTAGAATGATGAGGCTTTACCTCACATATTTCAACCATGTTGCTAGGTGGGGCTATTCCTTGGAAAAGGACATGGAAGGATGGAGAGTTGGTGAAGGAGAGAAAGGTCTTTGATTGACACAGTTACTACCCCAATGTGCTCTTGTGTGTCAGGAAGTGTGAAGATGGCACAGGATAGGATGGGGTTCTGATCTGTTGTTCTTAAGGTCACTATGAGTCATACTTGACTGGACAGCATCTAACAACCACAACAACAACAAAAGCACCACCACACACACACACACACACACACACACACACACACTCTTCTAGGCCTTTCCCTTCCTTTCATACTCCATGTCTTCTAGTTCTTCCCACTGTTTGTCAACTCCACCAAGTCAGTAAGTTGTTTTTACTTGCTGTTGAGTTAAGCATGACTCAGGATGATCCTATGAACAGCAGATTTGAATCATGTCCTATTCTATGCCATCGTCACACTTCCTGATACACTAATGTCCATGACAATAGTCACTGTGTCAAACCACCTGAAAGAGGGTCTTCTTCCTCTTTGCCAGCCTTCCATCCTTCGAAACCTCATGTTTCTCTCCAAAGAATAGCCCTTCCTAGCAAAATACCCAAAGATGTGAGGCAAAGCTCATCATTCTTGCTTTCAAAGAGCTCTCCGGCTGCACCTTCTCTAAGACATGTTTATTTTTACTTTTATTTATCCATGGGATGTTCAGTGTTGTTCTTGAAAACCTCAGTTCAAAGATATCCATTCTTCTTCTATCATCCCTATTTATTGTTCATCTCTAAGATGTATAGCAAGTGATAAGTAAGGCCATGGCCTGAATCAGATGCACCTTAGTCCTCAAACTAGATAGTATTACTCCTCAGAATTTTGAAGAGGCCCCTAACTGCAGACTTTCCCAGTGTAATATATCCCCTTATTTCCTGACTGCTGGCACCAATAGTATTAATTGTGGATCCAAATAAGATGAAGTTGTTAACAGTTTCAATGTCTTCTCCATCCATCATGATGTTGCTTATCAGTCCAGTGGTAAGAATCTTTGTATGTACAGTTCCTTGTCATACAGATCAGAACAAGACAAGAATGAGTAGCAGATAAACATCTCATTCTTAAATGATTGAAGAACACCTGTCATCTAAAGACAACAAAAGGAAATTATCATATTGAGATTTAATTTTTGAAATAAATATTCTCTACTCAAATTTTTAAAGAGCTTTTGTGTGTAAGTAGATAAGTACTCAACTTTTAACTGAAAGTGTGGTGGTTTGAACCTATTCAACCAGTAGTTCAGCAAAAGGAAAACTGAGTTATCTTCTTCCATTAAAAAAAATTACTTTCAAGAAAACTCTTGGATAGCTTGCTAATGCTGCAAATTAAGATCCCAGAACCCTCATAGGGTGTGTGTATGAGTGTGTGTGTAAGTACCAAACCAAAAATAACTCTATGAGATTGTTCTACTGTATCATGTAACATTGCTACATGCCAAAACTAACTTAATGACATCTAACAGCCTTCAAACATCTAATTAAAACACAAAATTCATTTAGAAGTTGCTGATAAATAATAATACAGAACTTTTCTCTGGTATATAAGACATCTGGGTTTTTTTATAAGTTTTATTTTAGTTTCAGAAAAAAGGTGAATGAACAAGGTATTTAACCATCAAATAAAATATTTTTTCCAACTGATTAAAGAGAATCTGGTGTTGTGAATATGTGTAGGAGTATAGTTAAGTGTTCAGGTAAATGCAGATCAATGAGATATGTGTGTGTCTGCAAACATAATTAAGTATAGTTGACACACTACCTTATTATACTGAGTATCATTGATATTTAAGTGTTCATGTCTGAGTACTTGCAGCTATAGGGTTGCATAGGGAAGAAAAAGTTTACATAACATGAAAATGTTTCTTAATATACAGAACACTTACACAATTAATTCTTGTATGTAAGTTCTTAGCAAGTCTGATTCGAGATCTTTTCCTCTCAGTTAAATCAAAGCTTCACTTGATCAGTATATGTCACTGCCAAACACTGTCCCTCAGAACAAAAACCATAGTTCAATAAGATGGCGTGAAACAGAAAATATTAAAATATAACGTTAATGATGCTGCATAATTCTGAACACCCTGCCAAACTAACGGCAAAGAATGTAGTAGAATTAAGCTGGCTGTCAACTGAGAAAGAGAAAATGGGCGGCCAGAATAAATAGAACTTCTGGGGGCCTAGTGGCAAGAAGCTGTTCTGTACTCTCAAAGGCATGTATAGTTTGCATCCACCAGCCACACTGCAGCAGAAACATGGGTAATCTCTTGTGCAATTAACGGCCTGTGAAAACCTGCTGGAGGGTCAGCTATGGGTCATTTCTGACTTGATGGTACACAAGAACAAGGAAAAATAATATTAGTAAAAACAAAAGATTAATAGACCCTCTCAAGATAATTTATTTAAATATTGCAAAAATGTTTTATCTAATGACATGTTGCTGTTGTTGTACATTGTCAGTAAGTGGAACTGACTCATAGCTGACTCTGCAGTAAGATTTCAGTGACTGTAAAAAGCATGGGTGCAAAATGCCCATCCTTCTCTCACAAAGTAGCTGGTAGATTCGAATAACTTGTCTTTGGGTTAGAAGCATAACTCCTTACCTATTAGGCCACCAGAGCTCCATCTAATGACATAGCAAGTAGAAATTGAAATAATATGTAGTCAGGCTATGACAGAAAAAAAAAAAACAAAACCAAAACCCACGACTCTCAAAGTCAATATTTAGCACATTCTTTGTTCATTTTAAGTATTAAAGCTAGTTGAAAATGTAACAGAAATTGTGTTACCATAAGATAAAATTATATATGTAGTTAATATGTTTCATGGTATTTTTCAATAAGAAATTTCAGAAAAAATGCATTTTTGATATTATTTGTTAAAGAAAAATCTGCTTCCCTTTGTTAATGGAGTCCCTTTTAGGTGACCTTCTCGTTATATGAATCATCCTTTGATAGGTAGGCTGTGCTATTCCTCCCATCACGCTATAGCATCATTTGTTTATGTTTGTGTTCCACTCTTGACACTCAGTTCCTGTAAGTAGTCACGGACAGTGACACAGGCAGTCACTTCAATCTCACTGCAAAGTACCATCTATGGCTTTCGTAGTGCAGAGATCGGTACAAAAGCCAATTGCTATAACTTTTAAAAAGTGATAGAAATAGGAACAGATAATAGAGAGAGCCGACTCATAAAATGTTACAGCTGAAAGGGACCTTAAAATCATCTAGTGTCCATCCCCTTCATTTTATAGTTGAGAAAACTGAGGAGTTGAGAGGTGATAACTTGCCCAGTGTCATGGCACTAGTTTGTGGCAGAATTGTTACTTGAAACTGGGCCTCTTTGTCCAGAACCTTCTTCTAAATGACACTTCAGCACTGACAGCAGTTGATGCACTCTGTGTAGCTGAAGCAGAAATTGTATACTTTAATGACCTAACGGTCACTTGCTGCTGGCCTTTCTTTGATGTTCTCTGCAATTTGAAGGCATAGTACTGCATGGGAGTGATGAACATAGGCTCTGGAATCAGACTGCGTGGGTTTTAATGTGACTCTGACACTTTCTAGCTGAGTGATCTTGAGTAAGTTGCCTAATATCTCTGTGCTTCAATATCCTCAATATTCATTGAGTACCTACCATGTTTCAGGGTGTATTTACTCTAAAGAGTCTTAACTCAGGTAATACTTAACAAAAAGTACTTAGAAAATACCTTTGCTTAGAGAGAGCTCTCAACTTCCATTCCAGTATGAACTAATAAGGAGTTCAGGAAGTGAACCTCAGGACAAGAGGCTGAGAAACATCAGGCAAAAAGGAGTTTTGTAGAAAAACCATTTGTACTAGGATCCAAATATTGTCTTGTGTTTTCCAGCTAAGGACCAATTTATAGTCAAGGAAGCAGCTTAGATGACTGCAGAAGGACCTTATAATGCTGTGGGATATACTTCACGTATTTATCTATTCAAGTTGAAGAATCAGTAAATCTATAATTTCCCTATGATGATTGTAAAAGGAGGAGTGGTGATATGGGAAAGGCCGAGTCTGACTTCTACAATGCTTCATTGAGAGAAACTATCTCCATCAATCATATGCATAGTTTCAAACAAATAGCTACCTAGTCAGACATATCATTCCCTCCCCTGCCATGCTCCTGCATCTATTTTTATAAATTATTGTGTCTAATGTTCATTGCAAACTGACTCATAGCCTTTACTCACAGCTGTATGTTTTTTTATGGAAATAGCTTGGGAGATTAGGGAGGTAAAGGATATTACATAGTAAAAGTCCAGATTTGGTGAACAACAGTCCCAAATCAGACTAACAGCAAGAACACAATGCCTCTATTAGTTCAGGCAGCTTCTCAGTCAATGACTGAAAATCTAGGTTCAGTGCAGTAGCACAAATAAACCTCTGGTTTCCTCAGTTGTCAGCAAGCTTTGCCTCACAGCAGTCACAATTCAGCTCTTCATTCAATCATCCAGAAGCAAAATCTTTAACTTTGGCTCCATCCTCAGGGGTTCTCTCATTACACCTTGCCATAGTTTCTTTACAGTCTGCAACAGTCTCTTCACATTCTTCCACAGTCTCTCTATACAGTGTGGAAAGTGCTCTCTCTTATATTGGTCCCACAGCTGTTGATAATGTATAAGGCCGTGTGTCTGCAGGTAAGGTAGCTGGAGACCATGCTTCTAGCAGTGTCTAAAGCAATAAATAAAAAAGCCATTTCTGAAAGTTCTAGCTCCACAGTAATTCTCAGCTCTTTTTTTTTTCTTCTTTAAAGCTTCAAGTTAAAAATCGACTCAGACACTGTTACAATACACAGACAACACAATCTTGCTTGATGAAACCGAGGAGGACCTCAAGTTCTTGCTGCAAATGTCAAGGAGTGTACTCTTCGATGTGATTGAAGCTAAACATCAAGAAGACAAAGACTCTCATCACTAGGCTGATTGGCAGCACCATGATAGATGGAGAGGAGATTGAGGTTGTTAACACCTACAGCTTGCTTGGCTCTACAATCAACACTCTGGGCACTAGAAGTCATATAATCAAAGGACAAATTGCATTAAGTAAATCTAATGTCAGAGTCCTTTTTCCAGAGAAGCAACAAAGTCAATCTAGAGACTAAGGTGTGCCTGTTCCAGGCCATGTTCTTCACAATTACTTGCTATGCATCAGAGAGCTGGACAATGACTAAGAATGACAAAAGAAGAATGAATTGGTGCCTTCCAGTTGTGGTTCTAAAGAAGAGTCTTGAGCATAGCACAGAGTACCAAGAAAACAAATAGGTCTGTCTTGGAGAGGGTGAAACCAAGTTTCTCCTTGGAGGCTAGGATTTTGAAGCTCTGTCTCACATACATTGAGCATGTGCCCAGGAGGGACCAATCCTTGGAGAAGGACATCATGCTTAGAAAGGTGAAGGGACAGTGCAGGAGAGGAAGACCCAAGATGAGACGGATTGAAACAATAACTAGGGCATGGGGGTGGGTGTGTCGGAATCAGTGAAACTGGCTCAAGACAGGGCAGGCTTCAGAGCTGTTATACATAGGGTCACTATGAGTTGCAGGTGACTTCAAGGTGCATAACAGCAACATCAACAATATTGTTAAGATAACAAAATCAAATAAGTAACCTTATTTGCTAGTCTACTTTTCTATTAGGGCACAACTTGTATTTGGTGGACTTGATAATGAGCTTCTTTTTTAAAATTTATTTATTTATTTAAATTAATTTTAATTAACACTTGCAGAGATTTTAGATTTCCGTTCTTTCATTGTCGCACTTTTCTTCCTTCCCACCCCCTACTCCCCACCCCCAGTTCGTGCTTCTCTTTGAAAAGTAAAAGAAAAATTCCTTCATTTGTATACAATACCGCTGATAACGAGCTTCTTATCATTAGTACACCAGAGCTGAACAGAAATAAATACACAAAAATAGAATAAAATTTTAAAAAGTTATCGCATATCTTATAGTCAGGAAGAAATAAACTAATTCAAGAAGATAGAGGAGGAGAATATTATTTTTTATATAGAGCTCAGGGACAGTAAACAAGAAACCTCAAAGCACTGGGGTAATTAGACATGCAGATGTCAAGAGTTGGGTGTTTCAGGTGGAGGGAACACTGCAAAGATCCTGAGGTAAGACTGTACAGTGGTACTGGAGAAAATAATTTAGAAACTAATGTGACTATGATAGAATGTGATCCAAAGAAACTGGAACAAGGAACAGGAGTGTTCTTTGTAATAATTCCTGGTTTAACTTCTTAATGGAAAAAAAGGTCATAGATTCATAAGGAGATGGCCATTCTATTTTGGTATTTTTGTCTTTCTATCTTCCTTCTAGAGTATAGAAAGGATATTTGAGTTGTAGCTACCATTTTGTGATAAATATACTGTTGATATTGTTGTTAGGTGCTGTTGAGAACAATTCATACCAACCTTATGAACAACAGACCCAAACCCTGCCCTAACTTTGTGCCATGCTCACTCATCCTCACTTTGACACACTCAAGTCTGTTGATACAGTTACTGTGTCTTCTTCTCCTTCACTGTCCTCTATGCTTCAACACTTGATGTCCTTCTCCAAGGAATAGCCTCTCCAACAATATGTCCAAAGATTATGAGATGAAGTTTATCACCTTTGCCTCCAAGAATTCTTTGACTGAACCTTCTCTAAGACATATCTGCTTGTTCTTTTGGCAGTCCATGGAATATTCAGTACTCTTCTCCAACATCACAACTCAAGGGAATCTATTCTTCTTCTGTCATCCTTATTCATTATCTAGATCTCAGATACATAACAAGTAACTGATACTGTTAGAGGCTTTCAAATAGATTCAGACTCATAGCACATCTGTGTTTAACAGAATGGAACATTATTGAGTACTGCATCATACTCACAATAGCTGCTGTTCTTGAACACATTATTGTATCCACTGTATCAATCCAGTCATTGACTGAAATTCTTCCTTTTTATTTCTGTCTCTTTGCTTTGCCAAGCTTAAGTCCTTCTCCAAGGGTCGGTCCCTCCTAATAACCTGTCAAAATTAATCAAGTTAGCATATCTTACCGTTTTGCTGCCAAAGAGATTCTCGATGTACTTTGTCCATCACAGAGTCTAGAAATTCATAGCATATTCAATATTTTTCACCAATTCTGTAACTTGAATCCATCAAGTCTTTGCTTTCCATTGTCCAGATTTTGCATGCATATAAACCAATTTTTACAAGACCACGGCTTGGTTTAGGCTCACCCTGGTCATCTAATTGTGTCTTTCCTTCTTATTAGCATGTTCTAGTCTAGAAGATCCACTGAAATCTGTCCACCCTGGGTGACTCTGCTGGTCTTTGAAACAAAAATCACAGTAACATATACGTCACCTCAGTATGACACATTGATAGACAGGTGGTGGTAATTTTATGATGATATGGGGGAGCTCTGGTAACCTAGTGGCAAGAAGCTGTGCTGCATTCCTCAAGGCATAGGATTTGAGGCCACCAGCTGCTCTAAAGGAGAAGGATGGGCAGTTTTCTCTTGTGTGATTAACTGCCTCTGAAAACCCACCAGAGGGTCAGCCATGGTCAGTTCTGACTCTATGGTAACAACAACAAAAGTCTAAATATATATCACAAATTTGGTGAAGCTGAAATATATGAACTTGATTTTCAAAGAAGCCATGGAGCAACAAGATTACCCCTGTATTGCCAACTTCTGAAACACATTGTTACATAAATATACCTTTTCTTTAATCCTATGTTAATGAAACTTTGTGTTATTTAGAATATAATACATCCTTAACAGAATCAAAGGCATATTAATAGGAATAGGAATTCATATTCATATGAATAGGGTATTTGACTGATTAATCTGACAATCAAGAAAAACAATGTATATGAACTTTGTATATAAACCAGTGTAAAATAAAATTTAAAAAAAGAGAAATGTTGGAGAGGATGTGGAAAGGTGGGCACTCTCATACACTCTTGGTGGTATTGTAAAATGATGCAATCATTCTGGAAGATAGTTTGGTATTTCCTAAAAAAGTTAAACATAGAAACTTCATATGACCCAGTTATTCAACAGCTTGAAATAAGTAAGGCCCAAGGAAGTCAGAAGTAAGACAAAAACAGAGATTTGTTTGCCAATGTTCACAGAAGCATTATTCACCATCACAAGAACATGGAAATAACCCAAACATCCAACCACAACCAAATAGATTGAAAAATCATGGTACATTCACACAGTAGAATACTACGTAGTCACATAGAATACTACGCAGCACTTAGGAGCAACAATGTCAAAAAAATACTATGTAACCTGGGAGAGGGTGAAGAACATTACGCTGAGTGAACTAACACACTCTCATAAGGACAAAAACTATATAAACCATTATTGTAAAAATAGAATCATAACTAGTAAAATATTGTATGGGAGCTCAAGGTGGGGAGGGCTGAGGATGAATAGGGGCAAAATCATAGGATTTCCTAGTTTGGTGGGCCAATGTGGCAGGAAGTATATGGAAAGGACCTGCGTAAAAAGATAGGGTAATGATGGGTAAGGCCCAATGGTGATTAATTTTATAAAACATAATGCGTAAGAATGATTGTATGAAACACAATGTGAATGAAGAATAATGTGAAACACAATGTATTTTTGTAATTTTGCAATTTTATAAGCAAACCAATAAAAAGAAAAGAAATAGATTAGGTCTGATAGTATATACTAAGTCCTTAATAGAATGCAAATGGCATAAAAAGCTGACTAGATAAGCTAACAAATATAGCAAGTATAAAACAAAGGGAAGAATTTTGAGAACCCAGCTTGGTGCACCCAAGCACCCAAGGTCTGGAAGAATACAGGAAAGAAGGTGAAGAAGGAGTAGTCAGTAAGGGAGAAGCGAATTGAGGCAAAGTTCTGGCAGCCACCTGAAGAATAGTTTTCAAGAAGAGGGGGATGAACTGTGTTAGATGTTGATGAGAGATGAAGTAAAATGCTTCAGTGGACGTGGAAAGATAGAGGTTATTATTGGTTACCTTGATAAGAACATTTTTGGTGTAATGTAGATAGAATTATTATTGTGTACCTACTATGCCAAGATTCTAATAATGCTTTTCGAAACAATTCCATACACTACTTCTTTCTTCATTAAAACAAGCAAAGAACCAATCCGTCAACCAAATGAAATATGGTTTTCATGGGGCCTCAAGTAGAGAGGAAAGGGATAGCTATCCTTCTGTGTTAAGAATCAAAACATTTTAAGTCTTTTTATCTGGCGATGAACCTTGTAAAACAGACAGGAGAGAGAGCGTAGTGTGATAGGAGGGAGTTAAAAGAAGAAAACCTGAGCTCTGTTTTTCCTCCACAACCTCTAATTGCACCACTGAATCAACTGGCCTTATTTTCCTCCTATTTACAATGGAATGGGCTTCTCTTTCATATTAACTTCCAATTTTAACTTTGTCTGTTTATAGATTAATTGATAGATAATTTTAGTAGTTTTATCAATGTCTAGCATTTCATGGAGGGTGGAGGGACAACACAGGAGAGGAAGACTCTGGATGAGATGATGAGTTGCAGGCAACATGATGATACATTACAACAACAGCAACAACATATCTGGGAACTTACTAACATATCTGATGAAAAGTGAAGACTATACTTGTTAGGAGACTGTGACATAGGGTAATAATGCTATTGTTATTATGTACTGTTGAATAGGAAATGACCCACTGTCGAGTAGGAATTGACTCATAGCTGAGCCTACAGTGAGTTTTCAGAGTAGTAAATTGCACAGGAGGAGATTGTCCATCATTTTGCCATGAAACAGCTGGTAGATTCAAACCATGTGCCTTTGGGTTGTCAGCACAATTCCTTACCACAAAGCCACTAGTTTAGCAGAGAAGTGCAAATTGTTTGAACCTCTCAGGGATCCTAAAATAATTAGATAAAATAATGAGATGTTCCTAAACTCAGTGATGGTTGGTAAATGACTTGCCAAATCAGAAGTCAAGGGCGAAGTCTTCTAACTCTCAGGTTAGTGGTGGAGTTTATCTGGATTTTAAGATTTAAAACAGCACATCGATCTTTGGAAGCACTTCCCATTTTTTTGCACATTTATGGTTACATAGCTACTCAAAATACTCAAAATTTATTGCTGTCAAATCGAAACTGACTCACAGCTCACCCTGCAACAGGTTTTTAGAGGCTATAAACCATATGGAAGAAGATTGTCCATCTTTATCCCATGAAGCAACCATCTGAGAGGCTTGACATTTGGGTTTGTAGCACAACTCTTTACAGACAATTCTGCCAGAGACCCAAGAGATAGAACCGAGTATTCTTGAGTAATTGGGCTGGACTTCTGAGATCTTCATGAAAAGGATTTGGGGAAGAAAAAGGATTTGGATACCTCATATTTTGCCAAATGGTTGATTTGGATACTGTAGCATTGCTTAAAATAGCTCAGAGTATTTGTTTCTTTTATTAAAAGCAAAGAATAAAGTCATTTGAAGAGTAGAGGCTATTTTTTTTTTAAGATTTATTTGTTTAATTCCTCACTGTAAAAATGTCCCAAATTCCCATACAAGCAGAAACATAGTTAAGCTGTGTGGTTCTGTCTTGAGTATGCAAATATCACAGCCTAGTCTTATGTCAGCTTGAAAAGATAATGTCATGCAGAAAATTAAGACCATCTGATGAAATCATGTTATGAAATGTGGCTTGAGAGAGGAGCTTTTTGTGTATTGCGATTTGATATATTTTCACACCAAAACTCAAATGAACAAGCAAGGAGCCTCAATTAATGCAAAATTTGAAAATTTCAGACAAATTTACAAGGTGTTTACTGAGGAGAAAAGGGAGGGGGGCATCTTAAATACTGTCTCCTTGTAACAGCCTTGATTTTATGTTCTGTTTCTAAGGAACTGAATGCCTCAGCTTTTCATTTAGAGTTTTGAATTTAATCTGATGGCAGTTTGGATATAATAATGATGCATTTATTGTTAATTTCCTTAAAGCCTTACTATCTAACAATGTAGACCATATCATCCCAAAAACCTTCTGTGTTTGTAGGGATTTCCATATTCCACAGTGCACAAGAGCTGACTCTAAAGCAATGCTTAAAAAGAATATACAAGAAGCAAGAATATATTTCCTTAGTAACTAGCTGGCCTTTTTCTCTTCCTTTCTGCAGACCTTGTTTCCAGAAGATGAGAAGGAGACTTGACAGGACTTTATTGGTTCATAAATTAACTTAGTAGATTTACAATCATTACTTGGGATGCCAAGAACTCTTTTTAGGAACTTATTTTCAAGAGAAGAAAAACATGTTTAACTCTGAATATGAAACTGGCATCACAACCCTTCTAGTTGAAGGTGGGTTAGTTAGTTCTTTTCCTGTGGACTCAATCCCATCTGCCATTGACACAGTTATTTTTGGCCAAAAGGAATATTTAAACAGAGATCCCTGATTGAATTTTCTTTCCAGTGTAAATGAGTAAACAACAAGCCATCATTAGCCCTATGATTATTGAGAGAAGTGGTCTTTCAAGTTTGTTGGCTCCTTTAAGAGGATAATAATGAAACAGAGAAGGTCAAATGAGCATTATGTGCTTCTAAAATATCTATTACGTCCTGTTAACCAACATGTCTATTCCAGAAGTGACGAAAGGTAGGTTAATATCAGTGTGACCTTCTCCTCCCAGCCCTTGCCCAAAGATGTAAATAATCAACCCTGAGAGAGAAAAGGTCCCATCCTTAACAGACCTCTGAGCCCAGGGTTCTTCGGAGAAGTATTTTTTCTCAATACACAATCAAGGGCAGGCTTCTCTACTGACAGGCCATGGAGAGACATCCCTCCCCAGGTGTCTTAGACCCAAACACACAGTCTATTGTTCTGACTTCATCTGTGCCTAAAAGACACACAGGGCCATTCCTCTTGATACAGAGGACAATGATTTAAAAGCATAAACTTATACTTTGTGGAAAACAAAGTTTGACAAAAAAAGGGAAAAAAATCACAGAAAACTTAAGAGACAAATGAAGGAACAACTCATTTGGCCAAGGCAAACTTGATTCTCATTCTGCGTGATCCAAACAAGTAAATACTTTTTTTCCCCCCAAATAGGATGGAGCTAATTATAGGAGGCATAGACTAAGTAAAATAGCATTTTATTCCTGAGCATCCACACATTTTCCTGAGATGAAGAGCAAATATTTTGTTTAAATAGCAAGCAATTTTCTATAAAAGTGCTACTGCTTGGAAATGTTCTTTATGATTTATTGCTGCCTTTTAACCTGAAAAAATATTAATAACTGAGGAGCCCTTGTTGGTATCTTTATTATGCTTAAGCTCAAATAGCCATAATATTATAACTGGTACAGCCACATTCAATATTTTCTTTCATGAATACAGCATGGGCTTATTAGCAGAGACCAGAAAATAAAAATAGAGGCTACCTTCCAGGCTGTAGTTTTGTGTGGTGATGCCATAATAATAATAAGGCAGCCAACTCAGAAGGAGCTGGGAGGAAGCCACATAGAGAATCTGTCTCCACTTCCTTGGTTCCTCCTGGAGAGAACATTTTTGCTGGGTATGGATTCGTGTCATCACTCAGCTGTTTCTTCTGGCAAAGCCAGAATCCAGAACAGAATCTCAGTGAATAAGAAACCAATAAATAAGATCTCTTTGTGAGAAATTCGCCGCTCTTTCTATGCTCCCTGCCTATTAAAATTCTTTATTTACTTCACCAAGAGATTTCTGCTGACAAGTCCATCCATTTACCACTAGCCTAGATAAAATGATAATAAACAAAATGTCAAAAAATGTATTCATGGGACTTGCCCTGTTCCCACTCCCTCCTCTTCTCCTTTCTAATCAAGCTGGTATATTAAAGACTCATTGGAGCTGAAAAGTGTAAAACAGACACATTTGTGGAGGTTTTTAGTTAATTAATTTTATTTTACACACATACATACATATATATGTGTGTGCATTATTATTTTTTTTTCTTTTTAAACCTCAAGTCCTGGTATAGTAAGAAGGGAAAAATATGTCAGCTTTGTCTGTTTGAGCTTTGTCCAATTTGGTTAATAAATACAAATCTCTGGGAAGGAGAATTTGGATGGGCACATATTTGGGAGAAAAAGAAATTCTCCATTTTATGCTTACAGACAATTCCCAGAGGCCTCTTTTGTTTCATAGGATCTTTTGAGTCCTTTGGGTGAAAGGCAAACCCTGAGCAGTTCTATCTTGCACATAACTCCAATTGAGACACCTATAATACAAAACAGAGATCGCCCGAGGGCACCGTTATACATTTATTATAAAGCAAAGATTAAAACAATTTTATGGAAATTAAAGATAATATGGAACATTTGTCTCTCTCACAGTCAAAGAGTAACATGAAGCAGTTCAGCAAACAGCTCCAGGCAGTTCCACACGGGATGATCGAATGGCTGGGACTGAGGGGACAGGCAGGGTGGCTGCAGACAGCGAGGTGTGGGTTTTTTACCAGGGCATCTTGCTGGCGTTTGGCAACCGTGCTTGGGTGAAAAATGATAGGCCTGCAACATCAGAACAATGGGCAAGTGGAGAGGTACTTAGGTGGTTTGCCCTCCTGAAATCTATCCCAGTAGGATAACAAACAGCAGTGCACGAGTTAGCAAGGGTACACAGGAGAGCTTTTTATGTTCCGCCTTTCTTTTTTTTGGCACGTGTGTACATGTACGTGTGTGCGCACACATACACATATACACACCTCATATGCACCTGATTAGTTCTGCTTCTACTTGATTCATACTCATTGGAGAAAAGAACATACAAAACTCTAAAAATCTGCAAAAGCTCCAAGCTGGTAGTATTTTCACTTAATGCACAATAGATTTCTTTTACCCAAAAAAAGTGAGTGTTTGAGGAGCGTAGAGAACATCTGTGTTAAACAAAAGAAGTAGTCTGCTTCCTTTTGCACAGGGGAGTCTGATTTGACCTGTAGTACTCCAAATTTATGGTAAAAGGAGAGCTTTTCAGTTGGGTTTGTTTTATTTTCTCCTCTGTCTGGGTATTTCTTTCTTACCTCCCAGGCAGTCACTCTCATGGGTAAGCTTATATTTTTGTTAATAAAGAAATGCAATTGGTGCTAATCTAGACTTCCATCGTGGTCATTCAAGCTTTCCAACATTAATAACCGCTCCCAAGGAAAGGATCATCAAAAGTGTTCAGATAGTGTGATTGTTGTGGTCAAAGCACTGAGCCATATTCCGAAACGTCTGCTTTCCATTCCCGGGTCCACTGCTGGATAACTCGGTGACCTTTATAAGGGAATTCTTTTCTTTCAGTCTTGATTTCTTTAGCTGTAAAAGGCTGCTCTACATTTATTTATTTCTTTAGCATGGATCTTGGGATTGCAACTAGTTAAGACATTGTGATATTGGACAATGGATCTTCATGGCTGACATGACTCTTTAGTACATGATTTTGATGAAGATATCAGCTAATCCCCATCACACACACAAGTGCACACACATACAGAGACTCATCACTTGTATCTCATAATGACCTCATAGGATAGAGTGGAAACATCCCATTGGATTTCCTAGGATGTAATATTTATGGAAAACTCATCACTGTGGAGTCAGAATCAACTCAAAACAGACCCTCCATTGGGTTTCTCAGGATATACTGGAGGGAAAAAAATGAGCACTTACCCATTCCCATGAAAAATGATCCAACAGAATGTGGAAACTATTGAACAATAATATCACATGTAAGCAAAATACTGCTGAAACTCATTCAAAAATAGCTAGAATAGTACATAGATAGGGAACTTCAGAAGTTCAAGCAGGATTGAGAAGAGGCTGTGGGACCAGGGATATCATAGCTAATGGCAATAAAATATAGAAGAAGAATGTCTATTTGTGTTTTATTTACTATGAAAAGATTTTGACTTTGTGGGTCATAACAAGTTAGGGCTACTAACATTGAGAGGAATGGGAACACCAGAGCACTTAATGTACTCATATGAAGCTTGTCTCTCAACCAGGAGGCTGTAGTGTGAACAGAACAGGGATATACTGTTTTTGTTAGGTGTCATTGAGTTGCTTGTGACTCATAATGACTCTATGTACAATAGCCCTGAAACCTTCTCTATCCTATGCCAACTTTATTGTCTCTGACAAACTTACCCTTATTAACCCAGTCACTGAATCAATCCATCTCATCAATGGTCTTCTTCTATTTCTCTGTCCCTCCGCCCTTCCAAGCATGATGTCCCTTTCCAAGGACTGGTCCTTACTTGCAACATGTCTAAAGTATGTCAGATGAAGCCTCAGAATGCCTCCAAGGAGCAGCCTAGTTTCACCCTCTTCAGGAAGAACCTAATTGTTTTCCTGGCAATCCATGGTATATTCAATATTCTTCTCCAGCATCATAGCTCAAAGGCATCAATTCTCTTTCTATCATTCCTAGTCATTATCCATCTTTCTGACACATAACAAGTAATTGTGAAGACTATGGCCTGCATCAGGTGCACCTTAGTCTCTGCATTGATGTTGTTGTTCTTCAGTACTCTGGAGAGGTCTACGACGGGAGACTTTTCCAGTGCAATACACCTTTTGATTTCCTGGCTGCTGGTACCAAGAGTTTTGATTGTGGAGCCAACCAAACTAAAGCTATTAACAATCTCAGTCACTTCACCATCTATCACGATGTTGCCAATCAGCCCAGTGGTAAGAATCTATGTTTTCTTGATGTTGAGCTTCAATCCATATTGGAGGCTGCAGTCCTTGATCCTCTGCAGCAAGCACTTCAAGTCATCCTCAGTTTCAGCGAGCAGGGTTGTCATCTGCATAATGTAGATTGTCGGTAGTCTTGCTCCAATCCTGATACCACATTCCTCTTCATAGAGCCCAGAGTCTTAGATGATCTTTTCTGCATATGGATTGAAAATGTATCACGAGCACCCTTCCTGATTTTGAACCATGCAGTATTTCCTTGCTATTCTGACAACATCCTCCTAGTCCAAGTAGCATGGTTTAAAATTAAGAAGGGTGCATCAGGGTTGTATTCTCTTTCCATACCTATTCAGTCTGTATGCAGAGCAACTTATTTGAGAAGCTGGACTCTATGAAGAGGAATGTGGCATCAGTGTTGGAGGGAGACTCATCAACAATGTATGTTATGCAGATGACACAACCTTGCTTGCTGAAAGTGAGAAGGACTTGAAGAACTTGCTACAAAAGATTAAGAATTGCAACCTTTGATATGGATTGTGTCTCCTTGTAGAAAAAATAATGATAGATGGAAAAGAGATTAAAACTCTCAACAACTCCATCTTATAGGAATCCACAATGCACATCCTTGGTATTAAAGTCAGAAAATCAGGCGATACATTGCACTAGGAAAGTCTCCAAATTACTAAGTAGTAATAATGACAGTTTGAAGGCTAAGGCACATATGATTTAGGCCATGATCTTTCTGATCATTTGCTATATATCTGAGAGCTGGAAAATGAATTAGGATGGTAGAAGAAGAAGAATTGAAACCTTTGAGCCGTGGTTTTGGAGAACAGCACTGAACACTTACACTATGGAATGCCAAGAGAAGAAAAAAAAAATAATGTCTTGGAGAAGGCGTAGCTGGAGTGCTCCTTGGAGTTAAGGATGATGAGGCTTCACCTCACGTACTTTAGACATGTTGTTATGAGGGGCTATTCCTTGGATAGGGACATGTTGCTTGGAAATGTGTAGGTTGGCAAAGGAGAGGACGACCCTCCACCAGGGAGATTGACATGGTGACTGCCACAGTGGGTTCCTAGTGTGTCAGGAAGTGTGAAGATGACACAGAATAGGAGTGGGTTCAGATCTGTTGTTCATAAGGCTGCTATTAGCTGTACTCGACTCAATGGCATCTAACAACAAACAACAATTAATTAAAGATGATGTTTCACCATCCTTGTCTTTCAAGAGCATCCTCATTGTACTTTTTTTCAAGACAGATTTAATTAAGAAATTAAATTAGGAGAAATTTTCCATCTTTTTCCTGTGGAGCTACCATGAATGCAAACCACCAGAGAGGTATGGCCTTTGGGTAGCAGTGAAACTCCCTACAGACTTCTTACCTGAGCTCCCTGCAAGGGACAATGAATAAAGAAGACTGAAGATGCCTCAGTGTGTTTGAATTGTGGCGTTGCTAGAGAGTAATGAATTTGCTGTGGACCACAGAAAGAACAAACAAATCTGACTTTAAGGAAGTGCAAATAGGATGCTATTTAGAGACAAAGATAATGAAGCTTTGTCTCACAAATATTATAGAAATATTAAAGAAATAAATACTAAATATTAAAGAAATAAAGGGAAAAGCATCGTTTCTTAAAAAAATAAAGATTTTCAGAAAAATGCAACAGTGAATGAATGGAAATCCAAAATCTCTGTAAATGTTCATTAAAATTAACAAAATAAAATTAAAAAGAATAAATCATGATTTTCATTAGGAGGTTTTCATGAAAAAAGCTGAACAGTGAATAAGGAAGACCAAAGAAGTCAATGCCTTTGAAAAGCGGTGTTATAAAAAAGAAAAATAAGTGTTGAATATACCATAGACTTCCAAAGGAACAAACAAATCTGTCTCAAAACTAGTGCAATCAGGATGCCTTTTAAAGGCAAGAATGGTAAAATTTCATCTTATTTATTTGGGGAGAGGGCGGAACAAGGGGGGGCTACAATGCACGTGGCAGAACGTGTCTCAGCGGACCCCATACCACGCAGGTACGAATAACTGTGTCTCCCAGATGTTTTCAGGAGGGATCAGTCCTTGAAAAAGGAAATTGTGCTCAGAAAACTGGAAGGTCAGCAAAAGAAATAAAGATACTCAACAAAATAGACTGACAATAACTGCAACAAAAGGTTTGAGAATGGCACAGACAATTACAATGGCCCAGGACATGGCCAGGTTATGATCTGTTGTTTACGTGGCTGCTGTGAATAGTAGTTGACTTTGTGACACCTACAAACAACAATAACAACATCTTTAACAGTGTAGATGTCCAGGTTTTTATCTGTGCAGTAGTTGTATTAAACTGCTAACCATAGGGATAAAAGTGAAATAAACTTTTGTGCCTTCAGCTCTCTCTCTCTTCCTCCCTCCCTGCATCCCTCTTTCCTTCTCTCTTCTCTCCTCTCCTCTCTCCTCTGTTCTCTCTCTCTCCATTTCGGTATATTCTCATTTTATCTGTCAGTTTGTCATTCTGTTATACCATAGTTTTTGTGTTTCTATGATACCAGAACTTTTGCATTTCAAGTATCAGTAAGGTCACCTAAGGCCAACAAGTTTCAGTAGAGCTACTAGCCTAAGACAGAAGAAAGCTAGTCCTGTGGGTTGGTTCTATGAAACTGACTATGACTCATGTTGTTATTGTTGCTGTTAGGTTCCAGTGAGTTGAGTTTGACTTCAGCAACCCAGTAAACAACAGACCTGAACCTTGATACTAACAGGGATCATATCATGATGCATATCAGGCCATCCTCCTGACCTTTGTCCTTCTCAAGCCCATTGTGGTAGTGACTGTGTCAATTCATCTCATTGAGTCTTTCTCTCTTTTGCTGACTCTCTTCTCTTTCCCAGAATGTTTCACTTTCCAAGGACTTCTTTCTTGGGAAAATATGACCAAAGTATTAAGACAAAGTTTAACCATCTTTGCCTATAAGGAAGTACTCTGTATTTCCTTTAAGACAGATTTGTTTGTTCTATGTGCAGTCCAAGGTGTATTTAATACTCTTCTCCAACACCACAAGTCAAAAATATCGATTTCTCTTCTTTCACCTTTATTTATTGCCTATCTTTCAGAGGCACAAGAAACCACTGAAAACACTTATGGTCTGGATCAGGAACACCTTAGTCTTTAAACTGACATTTTTGCTCTTTTGCACTTTGGAGAGTTCCTTGACGGCATATTTCCCCAAACGCAACACATCTTTTGATTTCTTGACTGTTGTTAGCCTGGGTGTTGACTGTGGATCTGAGGAAAATGAAATAGTTGAAAACTTCAAACTTTTTTCTATCTACTGGGTGTAGCATATTGGTCCAATGGTGACAATGTTTTGCTTTCTTGATGTTGAGATGTAACAAATATTGAAAGCTGTAGTCTTTGATCTTCTACAGTTAGTACTTCACATATTCTTCACTGTCTGCAAGCAAGTGAAACAAATTGTTGTTGTTTGTTGTTATGTGCCGTCGAGTCACCTGCGACTCATAGCGACCCTATGTACAACAGCCCTAAACTCCGCTCTGTCCTGTGCCAATCGCACTGTCTCTGACACTCCCATCCCAATTACCCCAGTCACTGAATCAATCCACCTCATAGAAGGCCTTCCTCTCCTGCGCCGTCCCTCCACCCTCCCAAGCATGATGTCCCTCTCCAAGGACCGGTCTCTCCTCACTACATGTCCGAAGTAAGTTAGACGGAGCCTCAGAATCCTTGCCTCCAAGGAGCCACCCGGTTTAACCCTCTCCAGGACAAATCTATTTGTTTTCCTAGCAGTCCATGGTATTCTCAGTACTCTTCTCCAGCACCACAGCTCAAAGGCATCAGTTCTCCTTCTATCCTCCTTAGTCATTGTCCAACTCTTTGATGCATAACAGGTGATTGCAAAGACTATGGCCTGTATCAGACGCACCTTAGTCTCCAGAGAGACACTATTGCTCTTCAGCACTTTGGAGAGGTCCCTAACAGCAGACTTTCCCATGGCAATGCGCCTTTTAATTTCCTGGCTGCTGGTGCCAAGACTGTTGACTATGGAGCCAAGCAAACTAAAGCTGTGTACAATCTCAATCTCTTCACCATCCATCCTGATGCTGCCAATTGGTCCAGTGGTGAGAATCTTTGTCTTCTTGACATTGAGCCTCAATCCATATTGGAGGCTGCAGTCCTTGACACTCTGCAGCAGGTGCTTCAGGTCCTCCTCAGTTTCAGCAAGCAGGGTTGTGTCATCCGCATAACGCAGATTGTTGATAAATCGTCCACCAATCCTGACCCCACATTTCTCCTCATAGAGCCCAGCCTCCCGGATAATCTGTTCTGCATATAGGTTGAAGAGGTATGGAGATAGGATGCATCCCTGGCGTACGCCCTTCCCAATTTTGAACCATGCAGTGTTCCCTTGATCTGTTCTGACGACTGCCTCCTGGTCCAAGTATAAGTTTCGCATTAGAACGATCAAGTGTTCTGGGATTCCCATTCTTCTCAGAGTCAGCCACAGTTTGTTATGATCTACACAGTCAAATGCCTTTGCATAGTCAATGAAGCACAGATAGACATTCCTCTGATATTACAAATTAGTTAATAAAAATACCCTTATGGATCACAATTGTTTGCTATAACAACAAAAAGCCTTCCTTATAGCTGTTGAGTGAGAACTGACCCATTGCTGATTCTCCAACAGATTTTCAGAGACTATCTTTCTCTCATGGACTATTTGATGGATTTGAACCCCTTGCTTTTGGGTTGACAGCAAAACACTTTACCCACTAGCCCACCAGAGATAGTGGGTTAGACATAGTGATTAATGCTTGGTATAGTGTGAAGATAAGGCCCCTACTTCTGAAAGGATTAGCTGCAACAATGGACTGAAACATACCAAGAAACAAGGAGACAGCCAAGAACTGGGCAAAGTTTGGTTTGTTATACATAAGTTTACCACGAATCACAAGCTATTCAAGGGCTATATATTCCAATTATTGTGAACATTAATTGAAATAATGTATGTAAAGTGCATTATGACAGTGACTGACACATAGCACTCAATAAACATACCAATTTTATAAAGAATAATAATAGCTAATGGTACTTAGGCCTCCACACAAATAATTAGCTAAAGAGGGAGTATTATCATATAATTATTATTCATAAATAATAACAGCAACATTTATATACAGATTTTTATGAGCTCTCCACAGCAATGAATTTTAATGCCACATCACAAACCCCATACTTGCCCCTTTCATTTTCAGCTATATGCCTTTTTCATATAGTGGTATAATGTGGTACAGACGCTTGAAACACCTCCAATTTTAATTCTCCTCCTCCCCCACCGCCTCCTGCTTTGTGCTTTCTAATGAAAAGGAAAGGTTAAGGGCAATCTGTTTGAGGCTAAAGCTTGCTAACAGACCGGGCCAGGTGATGGCGCAGGGCGCAGAGGGTGATATGAACAGGAAAGGAGGCACGGAGAAACTTATGAAACACACACAAGGTGTCTGCACTTTCGCATTAAAAATACACTGGGGAGGAAAAGGGAGGGGGGGACAAAAACCCCAAACAACCGGCACCAAAAAGAGTAGAAAAAAATATTTTCAAGTGCTTTTCGTTTGCTTCCGTTCACCCTTCCAATAGGAACTACTTTCTTCAAATGAATGGGTTTAGTACAATAAATACAAAAGCCTTCTTGTTAGAATTCATGAAGAAGTAAATGTAAAAGAGACCTCCTTCATAATCATAAAAAGACACGGAGGCCAGGGGCTCCGGGGTAATAACACACATCAAGGGGCATTAAAGGGACAAGGCCTTCATTATGGCCTAATGGCATTCACCCTGGAGTGTCATTGCTTAATTATGGTTTTTTGAATATTTGGGCAATAAAAAGAATCAGAATTCATTTTGAAGCGTACATTGATGTACAGCCAAACAATATAGTTGTTTCTTATCTAATAACGGGGTTAAGACCTGTGTCTTTAAGGGGATCACAAATAAATTCTTGGGTGTATTTTGCCTTTTAAATATTTTGAATATATGAATTCATCAGGATTTTGGGATTAGGTAACTGCTGTCTACACACAAAATCTGCAAAATTTTTCATTACTTTTTTATTAGTTGGCAGCAAATACTCTAACTGTGAACTTTTATGAAGCTATAAACATAAAGGACCTTCTGATAGTGGTATGATGATAATTCTAAATTTCCTCTTTGCAGCTGTGGCTGATCCCCTCTATTTGGTACAATCTATTTCTTTCCTCCTTTTTTTTGGTGATTTAGCAGAAGAGTTGGCTCACTACTGTATTGCCTTCAAGCACTTTCTTGGGAAGTTTTAGAATTAAATCCACATGGATACTCAATTTCCCTCCCCACCTTTCCCTTAAGGTGGTTATAAAATGTCAGTAGAAAGCAAAGCTGTTTATTTTACTTAGAGTTGGATTCTGTTCATAAATGAGTTTCTGGTGGGGCTTATGTGCCAACCACATCTTTCAATCAGATTCTTTACATTACTAAATGTGTATTAAATTGTGCCATAAATATTAATTTAAAATTCAGAAGTTCAGATTTCAACTAAATCCATGCGAATAAGCAGAGAGACAAACCATTTAGCAAGTTCTGGGTTCATATTCTAGCTCCCCCCGCAAAATATGGCTCAGTTTTTACGTGAAGTAGGCAGGGAAGACAAACGTTCCCTTTCCCCAGTAGGTGGGTTTCACACCTGGCAGAGGCCTGTAACTGTACCTCAGCATGACTGTTTGGAAATCCTTGTAGAGAGAATGTGGCCCTGGCTGCCCGGCCAAGTCTGATGCTTAAGGAGTGGGACTCATTTCAAGTAAAATGGAAAGAGACAGTGACCTGAGAAGGGTCAGGGTAAGAGGATCTTGGAGGTAGGTTAATCTGAGATAATGCAATTTCTCTAGGCTGCATGTTTTAATTTTATTTCAACAACTTGCCATCAAGCTGTGCCATCAAGATGGTGATCACTCGTGGTCTTCTGTGTGACAGAGTAGAAGTGTGCACCATAGGGTTTCCAACGACTGCTTTTCTCAGAGTGGATTGAAAGACCTTTCTTCAAAAATACTTTTGAATTAACTAAAATCTGCAATATTTTGGTTAATACCTAGCTCATTAATTGTATTAGCTTATTGGTGTTATGTGCTATTGAATTGAGTACGACTTACAGTGACCGTATTAACAATAGACCTGAACCCTGTCTTATCCTGGGTCATGCTCATCTTCTCTGACATACTTGAGCCCATTGTTACACTCACTGTGTCTGTCTAACTTATTGAAGATATTCCTTTCTTGTCCTGATCCTCCACCTTTTGAAGCATGATGTCCCTTTCCCAGAAACGTCCTCCTAACAACATGCCCCCAAAGTATGTTAGGTGAAGCTTCTTCATTCTTGCTTCCAAAAATCATTCTGGCTGCACTTTCACTGAGACATTTCTGTTTGTTCTTTCAGCACTGCATAGGATATTCAGTAATCCTACACCACGACTTCACAACTTAAAGGCATCAATTTTTCTGTCAGCCTCATTCATTGTCCCTCTCTCAGATGCATAGCAAGAGACTGGAAGGACCATGACCTAAATCAAGAGCACCTTAGTCTTTAAAATGACATCATAGTTCTTCAGTCCTTTAAAAAGTCCCTGACAGTATACTTTGCTTTCATAACATGTCTTTTGATTTTTTGACTGTTGGTAGAGTCAAAGGGTGAATCCAAGTAAGATAAAATAATTGACTATTTCAATCTTGTTCTTCTATCTACCATGATGTAGCTTATCTGTCCAGTGGAGAGATTTTTGTCTTCTTGATATTGACATGTAATACATGTTGAAGGCTGAAATCCTTGATTTATTTTTCTTATTTATATTGTGATTTTAATGAATGTTTATAGAAAAGTTGGATTTTCATTCATTCATTCATCATGGTACATTTTCTTCCCTAACTCTCCAGTTCACTTAAAAAAAATATTCATTCATTGTTGCTCTCTCCTCTCCTCCAGTCTACTTGCTATGCACCTCTTATTCTGTCTGGACAGTAGTCAACATGAATTGCATAATCATATATTCCTTTAAAACAGTTCTTTCCTTTATCTGTTCAATGCATTGTCCATTATTTATCCCCTCTTTTCTTAGCTTCCCTCTACCAACCATGTCAATCTTGTTTTATAACAGTGGTGTTATGTGGTATTTGTTCTTTTGTGACTGAGGTATTTCATTCTGCATAATATCCTCCAGAGTCACCCATGTTGTGTAATATTTTATTAGTTCCTTGTTTTTCAGTGCTGCATAGTATCACATTGTATAAATATACCATAATTTTTCTATCTATTCCTTTGTTGGTGGGCACTTAGGTTGCTTCTATCTCTTTGCTACTGTGAATATCATAGCAGTAAACATGGGTGTGCATACATCTGCTTGGGTAGCAGCTCTGGTTTCTTTAGGGTGCATATCTTGTAGTGGAATTCCTGAGTCAAATCGTATTTCTATTTCCAACTTTCTGAGGAAGCACCAGACTGCCTTCCATTGGGGTTGTACAGTCCTTAATCTTTTGCAGGAAGCACTTCAGGTCCTCCTCACTTTGAACAAATGAGCTTGTGTTATCTGCTTATGTAGGTGCTGATAAGTCTTATTCCTATCCTAATGTCACAATCTTCTTCATGGAATCAAGCTTGGTGAATGACTTGTTCAGAATACATATTTAATAGTTATGGAGAAAGGACACATCCCTGACACATTCCTTCCATGATTTTTAAACATGCAGTGTTTCTTTATTAGGTTTATATAATAGCTTCTTGGTCTAGGTATAGATTTTGGGTGTTCTGGTATTTCCATTCTTCTCAATGTTAACCATTATTTTATTTCTTATTATCCATACAACCAATACCTTTGCACAGTCAACAAAAAATAAGTAAGTAAACATGCTTCTAATATTATCTTGAATACCAATTGACATGGTTCAACTAACAGATGCAACAGTGAATGTGATCACCAGTCTGTGCCAAGAGATTTTGGATGCCAGCAATTGACTGAAAGTGAACTATATTTATTCCTATTCTCCAGAACAGTGAGCAAAGAGAACATGCAAACTATTGAACAATGTCATATGCAAACAAGTAGGGCCTGATTTTAGTTTCTAACTATTATGAAATGAGCTATATTTTCCAAGTTCTGATGGACCAAAGGTCCTGATGAATCCTCAGTTCCTCCAGCTGTACATTTTCAAGAGTACCAGACAGTGTGCCCAGTCAAGCAGACTAGATAACATAGTAGTGTTTTTGTAAGGTTCCCCCAAGTTGATGATGTCTCAGAATGACCCTATAAACAATGGGTCTGAAGTTTGTCCTGTTCTGTACCATCCTTACGATCCCTGTCATGCTCAGACCCATTGTGTTATTCATTACATCAATCTATATCCCGGAGATTCTTCCTCTTATTTGCCATCCTTCTACTTTTACTGGCATGCTTGTGCCTCCAAATATTTTTCCACATGAAAATATGCTTTGTTTGTTCTATGTGCAGTCTAAGGTGTATTTAATACTCTTCTCCAACACCACAAGTCAAAAATATCGATTTCTCTTCTTTCACCTTTATTTATTGCCTAGCTTTCAGAGGCACAGGAAACAACTGAAAACACTTATGGTCTGGAAAATATGAAAATATGAGCATATGAATATATTCTCAAAGTCAGTGAGAAGTAGTAGTACGTGCACTCGTGTGTGTATGTGTGTAAAATAAAGACAAAAATAACATCCTTCACCTGATTTAGTTTTACTCCAATTATGTCTTTTTTTTCATTAATTTCAATGTTTTTTAAATTTTATTTTATTAATTTTAATGAACATTTACAGAGATTTTGGATTTTCATTCATTCATTGTTGCACTTTTCCCTTTACTCCCTTCCTCCCAGTTCACACCTCTCTTTGAAAAGCAAAGGATAAACTTCTTTGTCGATATACAATCCCTTCGACCCCGACCCTGCCCCTTCTTGCCCCAAATGCACTCTACTATGCAACCTTAATTCTGGATTCCTGTGATAATCATACTATGCTATCATTTATCACTTTTAAACTGTTCTCTCCCTCATCTGATTCAATTCAGTATGCATAATCTATCCAGTTTTTCTCAGTCTTTCCCCAACTCTGATGTTAGTCACTTTCTACAAGAGTGGCACCATGCAGTATTTGTTCTTTTGTGACAGAGATATTTTATTCTGCATAATGTCCTTGTGGGTTATCCATTTTGCTTTTTCTCCCCTTTTCTTTTTTTTAACGAAATTTTATTAATTTTAATGAATATTTACAGAGATTTTGGATTTCCATTCATTCAGTTGCACTATTTTCTGTAACCCCCCCCAGTTAGTTCCTCTTTCCCCCCCCTTGAAAGTCTGTTTTAATTGTCCAATTGCCACAGTGCTTGTCAAAGCCAGTTCGGATTAATCTCCTTTGTCAGTGTGTCCTTTGCCATTCTATATCACTCCTCCCTGAGAGAAACTTCACCCTGATTCATAAGGAAAAGGGAACAGCATATTCTCTTAGCTACTTCCTGCTGAAAAGGGATGCTGTAGGTTTCAAGGAGAAGATCTCTCACTACTCTAAAGGGCCCCCTTGGCAATAGGAAACATGTAGACTATTGTGGAAATTGATTTTGGAATTCAGATGTACTATTCTCAGTTGTGCTTAGCCATACATGTTCATATACTTGAAGATGTATCATGGAACTGTTTGCAGCCTGGAAGACACAAATTTAACTACAAGCTAAAAGTACATGAGTCAAAAATTAAAAGCAATAATATTCCAAGTAGAGGTTCCAACAGTGGCACAAATCAAGTTACAGAGGGAAGTTCTTAAAATAAAAGGCTTATTGACTAGTACTTTTGTCTATTATAGTATAAAGATTAGGAACCACAAGATGTAGAGGCTCAACTATGTCATTTATTGTTCTTAAGTCCTGGACCAAATTCCATCTACCACTGGGTTGTTTTTTACAGCTCAGAAGTCCTCATGCAAGGCAGAGGTGAAGTAAGGACCTGCTTATGAGATTTTCTGTCAATTCCAACAACTAAGAAATAGTGAGAAGAGTTGGGACTTCAGAAGGCTTTTAGGATCAAATAGTAGGCTCTTGTGTTCAGGAGAAAATGAATATACTTACCAATAATGTTAATGCTCACCCACAGCTCTTCTGGGAGGATCAAAATCATTAAAGTGTCCTCCTTTGTTTCCAGTTGGGAGCTGGGGCCTGTCAGTCCTGTCAGCCACGAGGACCTGATGTGGGCCACCCTTGGCCATGTGTCCTTCAAATCCACACTTAAAGCAAATGAATGGGAGCTTCCTCTCTACTCCCTTGCCTATCTGTGGCTCTCATCTGTGACACTGTCTACTGAAGTGGCCCAGCTTTCCACAGTGGAAACAATTCTGACCTTCTTTATTACCTTTGGGTGGCACTGTTTATGAGTAAGAATTCCTTTTCCTGACATCCTGACATAGGCCCTAAACTGGCAGCAATAGCTGCCCCAATAATTTTGGCCATTCTCTTCCTTCTAGATACCCGTTGTTAAAAGAGGGAAAAATTTAATCAGATATATAACAAATAAATTTGAACAATATAATCTTTTAAGTTTAAGGCTAGAAATACTAACAATATGATCATTTCCAATCCAGAGATACATATTCCAATGCAGTTCCTATTTTCCATAAATGGTTTTGGTAAGAAGAATATTGTAACTGTGGATACAGTTCCACTATTCCTCCCCCATGCCACGATATAGTGTTATTAGCATGAGCAGTTATAAATTCACTGCCATCCTTACTCTAACTTAATTTTTTTAAATTTAAATTTATTATTAATTTCAGTAGAAATTTACAGGGGCTTTGGATTTCCATTCATTCATTGTTGCACATTTCTCCCCCCAAGACTCCCCCAGAACACTACCCTCTTGGAAAAGTAAGAGAAAAATTCTTTCATTGTTTTACAAACCCTCCCCCAGGTCCGCTCCACCATGTAGTCATCACTCTAGACTCCTGTCATGACAGAAATACCTAATCATATATCCCTTTTAAACAGTTTTCTCCCTCATCTGTTTCAGTTCAGTATACATTATTGAACTCATCTTTCTCAGCCTCTCCCCAACCCCAAGTTCTGTCCTGTTTTACAACAGTGGCACCGTGCAATATTTGTCCTTTTGTGACTGGAATACTTCACTTAGCATAATGTTCTCCAGAGTCAACCATTTTGAATAATATTGCATGAGTTCCTTGTTATTCAACGCAGCATAGTATTCCATTGTGTGAATATACCACAGTTCTCTATTCATTCATTTGTTGATGGGCACTTAGGTTGTTTCCAATTCCTTGCTATTGTGAACAAAGCCATGATGAACATGGGTATACATATATTTGCTTGGATGTCGGTTATGGTCTCTTTAGGGTATATTCCCAGTAGTGGAATTGCTGGGTCATATGGTATCTGTATTTGCAAATTTTTTCTTCAATATTTTTAAGGAAGGGCAGTCCTGTTAAAAAAATGGCAGAATGATCTATAGAAATCCCTTGTTTCTTTCTTATAGTCTTCCTACAGAGTCAAGTATCTTGAGCCAAGAGTCGCTTGCCTTCCTGCATAAAACTCTAAAAGAAATCTGCTGTATCTTTCAAGGTTTGAAGAATGAATATACATGCTTTCATTAAACAGAAAAATACTATCTTTGGGGACCTTTCTGGTGGTGTAAGATGTTAGGCACTGAGTTGCTAGCCAAAAGGTCCACTGTCTAAACCAACCAGGCACTCAGTGAGAGAAAGATGGGCAGTCTACTCTCATAATAATTTAACATCCTTAGAATCATGGATGTTCACTATGACTTGAAATTGATTTGACAGCAGTGCTTCTTTTTTATCAACTTTGGATGAGAGATTTTGGGAGCAAGATCTTGCTACTGAATGACTCCATCTTTTCAATTAGGAAAATCTCTTTATTTTGTTGACAAGTCTTAAAGCTTCCATGTCATAATGCAGTTTAATCTGTATTATTAATCATATTAACATCTGTAGAAACATAAAAACATGATGGTCGAGTCTGACTTGTATCCACTTCATAAAGGGGAAATGTCTTCATCAATAATATCCATAGCAACAAACAGCTGCTTGGTCAGATATACTACCACACCCTGCCCCCCATGCTCCTGTATCTATTTCCATCAGTTATTGTGTTACATATTTGTTGTTGACCCAGAAATTTTACTCATAGTAGAATGCATACTTTTAGTACTGTGAGTGGGGTTTACTAGAGAAACAAGTTGGGGCATGGTGAAGCAAGTACGCAATACAAGTATTGGCTTAGTCCAGCAGTCCCAATCCACATTAACAACAAAATAATTCTTCAATTAGTAAAAGTCTTGGTTTTAGTTCAGTTCAGTAACACAAATTCAAAAAAGCCTTTGATTTCCTCTATTTTCTGACAAGGTTTGTCTTAGAACAGTTACAAATCAGATTCTCCTTTAATCAAGTAAAAACCTTTAACTGTGGCCAAGACAAATGCTAGAAGCCTTAGGTTACACCTTACCAGTCTTTCCACTACTATTTTCATTGGTCTTGCTACAGTACAATGTAATACAGTGTGGAAGGCACTCTCTCTCTCTCTCTCTTATATGAGTTCCACAGCTCTTAATGATTTTTGAGACCATTTGTCTACAATTAAGGTAGTCAGAGACCAGCAGGGACTGACATAGTGGCTAGAAAAGCCAATTTTTTTAAAACTAATATGCCATTTATGTTATGTGCAATAACATTAATTGAACAGATTCTTTTTGATGTCACCTAGGGCCTACCTACTAGTATCAGTATTTCCTTTTGGTGTATAGAAACTGAACTTGCTTGTGTTTAGAACTTGGTTTATAAAACCCCAGATGACAACGCACAGATCAATAATAATGCTTCTAAACTGCATGGATGGCTCTACCATCTTGGTATTGTTAGCCTGGAGGTTTAGAGATAAATTCCATATGAACTATATGCTTTAATTTAAAAAAAAATAAGAGCAAGAAAATTAAGAAATGGAACTAATATTCTGAAGAAGTAAGGTAAAATGATTATGCATGAAGGTAGATTACTCTTTATTTTCTATGTAGTGTTCTAAGGCTTATGTTTGAAGGCTACATCTGATTCAGACATTTGGAATATGTATAATGAGAAAGGAGCTGAAAGCAGTGATTAAGAGAATAGATTATTAAACCAAAAATGGGCTTACCTAAGTATTTCAGTGTTCACCTGCTTCATCAATGCTTACCAGCTTCATGAACTTGGACAAGTAACTTCAACTTGCACCAAGACTTGGTTTTATCATCCCTACAGGAGCAATGATACTAATACTTGTAAGTTAGTGATTATTAAAGAATAAAATTATGTCAAGGCTTAACACAAGTGATGGTTCATAGTAGCACTCAAAATTTGTAGTAGCAGCTGTCAGTTAACTTGTGACAAGAGACGGGGGGAAAAGATTCAGGGGAATAATATTAGAATGTTAAATGTCTTTGGGGTATTTCTCCTTGAAATCAGTTGGCTCTGTTCTTATAGTCCCTGGTTCTTAATACCAAGCTGGTTTTAGTGCTCACATGTGATATCCAGTGTTGGGGAATAGACAGGAATACTCTAAGGCTGTGATTGATCTGGCAAATATGACTGTAGCAGAGAGACCAATAGAGGATTATGGGGATAGTAGAAGAAAAATGGGAAGAAAACGGAAAAGATATAAGAAGAAAATGAAAGAATAGAGTATGACCCAGAAAAGGAGAAGATTGGTAAACAACTAAAGGACATTTTGGGGGTTGAGAAAGTTGTTCAAATCTCTGTGATGCTGAAAAGACCAAGGCGCCTGAGGACCTGAAAGTGAGTTAATATCAATCAAGTCCATGCCATATCGAGAGTTATTAGGAACTGGGCCAGAGATGAGATTCTCTCAAGTGTTTAGGTCTTGGGTTTTTATGTGATTCTGACATGCCCACTTAATAAAAAATGATACTATTAATACTTCTACTCAGCTTGCTCAGCTCCACAATCAACATTCTTAGCACGAGCAGTCAAGAAATCAAAAAAAAATTGCTCTGGGGTAAGCTGCTGCCAGGTACCTCTCCAAAGGGTTGTAGAGCAACCATGACAGTCTGGAAACTAACTTTCACCTGACTCAGTCTATCGCCTTCAGAATTACTTGCTATGCATCAGGTAGCTGGCCAGTGACTGGGGTTGACAGACGACGAAGAAGAATTAATGCTTTTGAGTTGTGATGCTGGAGAAGACTATTTAACGTACCATGGACTATCATGAGAACAAACAGGTTTATCCTGGAGAGGATGAAATCAGGTTGCTCCTTGAAGGCAAGGATTCTGAAGCTTCATCTCACATACTTGGGGCATGTGGCCAAGAAGGACAAGGACATCATATTTGGGAGGGTAAAGGGACAGCACAGGAGAGGAAGACCCTTGATAAGGTGGATTGACACAATAACTGGGGCAATGAGGGTACATGTGTTGGAGACAGTGAGACTGGCTCAGGACAGAGCAGAGTTCAGAGCTATTGTACATAAGGTCAGTTTGAGTCACTGGCAATTTTATCGTACATAACAACACTGCAGGAGAAGGATGGGAAATGTCCCATGCAAATAACTCCCTTTGAAAACCCACTGGAGCGTCAGCTAGGAGTAGGCTTCAATTTGATGAAACACAACCACAGCACCACCACCAACTACTGTTTTTGTTGTTAATTGTTAATTGTTTTTGTTGTTGTGTACCACAGCTTTGGAACAAGTCCACAGCTGACCCTCCAGTGGGTTTCTAAAAACCTCTAAAGGCGGTTAATCACATGCAAAGAGATTGCCCATCATTTTCCTGTGGAGTAGCTGATGACCTCAGACCACCTGCTTTCAAGATTACAGGAGCTTGCTAGTAGGCCAGTTGATAATTACTACCACATATATACCTTGGAGAAAACGCAGCCAGAGCACTCTTTGGAGGCAAAGACGATAAATCTTCACCTCACATCCTTTGGGCATGCTACTACAGGGGCTATTCCTTGGAGAGGCACATGGTGCCCAGAAAGGCAGAAGGTCATTGAAGGAGAGGAAGAGCCTAAAAAAGTGGATTGACACAATGATTGCTGCAAAGGGCTCTAGTGTGTCAGGTAGAGTGAGGATGGCAAAGGATAGGATAGAGCTCAGATCTCTTGCTCCTGGGGTTACTATGGGTTACATGTACTCAACTTGAAAGCACCACTAACAACAACAAAAACGGCTACTACTACTACTAGGGATATTTGATGGACTAATGATAAGAAACTGAGCTGCAGTCCCAAAGGCGTGTGGTTTAAATCCACCCCACAGTAGAAGAATGGACAACCTCCTCCTGTGTGCTGCCTCTGAAAACCTGCTGGTGGGTCAGCAATTGATCAGTTCCAACTCTGTGGCACTTAACAACAATGAATACTAACTGCTAAAAGTAATTTTATCTTAACAGATAATAAAAAAGCACACATGCTTAAATGTATTTAATCTTTATAGCAAGACTATGAAGCAGATAATAAATACATTATTGTTACCATTTTACAAATAAGAAATATAAAGGTCAGGAAAATTCTGTGACTAGTTCAAGTTAATGAATTGAAATAGCAAACTTAAAAATAAAACTCAAAGCCATTGTTTTAGAGTCTGAACTGACTCATAGCTGACCCTCCATTGGGTTTTGTAGGCTGTAAATTGCATTGGAGGAGCTTGTGCATTTTTTCTTTGGTGGAGCCAATGTTGGGTTTGAACTGCCAAAGAGGAGGTTTGGCCTTTGGGTTAGCAGTGTGATTCTTTATAGCCACAAGAGCTCCCTCAGAGTTCAGAGAAACTTAGCTCATTCTCACTCATGACTCTTGAGTTTTTTATGGGATTGCTATGTATAGATAAGCATGTCATGCAGTGTGTAAGCCCACATATTGTCATTCATTCAGAGTAAGATGGGCGTGACATTCCCCAGGACTTGTGTAGCCACGATTTCATAGTTTTTAGTCTTTACTGTTCAAGCCACATGAGGCCCCACTTGAATTCAGAGGCGGAGAAGAGATCTGCATATACTGGCAGAGACAGTTGTGTCTCCACAGCATATGAGGCTATTCCTTGAAAAGAGACATCATGGTTGGAAAGACAGAGGATCAGTACAAGGAAAGAAGACCCTCAAAGAGATGGCTTGACACAGTGACTTTGGCAATAGGCTCTACTGTGCTAGAGGTGATGTGGATGGCACAGGATTGGGTAGGGTTCAAGTCAGCTATTCATAGCAGTTGCTATGAGTCATACTTGACCTCCTGGCACCTAACAATAATAGTAAGAATCTTTACTTTGTAACTAAAATCTATTACTTCTCCTCTTGAAAGAACAAATAAAGCTATGTGTCTTAATATCCTCAACCTCAACTTAATGCTCTTAAGTAACCTTGGACTCTTACTTTTGTGTTATGTCTTTCACAAAACCAGTAATGCAAATCAGTAAACAAGTCTCAACGACAGACAATAACTAAACAAAGCAAGATCGCTGTCGAGGATTTTACTTGGAATAAATTCCTATTGATCAGATATCATGAATTAAAATCTAGATTCTGCTAGTCAAAGTGAGAATGACTTCCACAAAATGAGATTCTGTCCTAACGTGGTGTAGGTGTAGAGTTGGAGCGGGGGG
>NW_006399974.1:2821051-2845744 GCF_000299155.1 Elephantulus edwardii | reverse complement strand
GAAAAGTGCAACAATGAGTGACTGGAAATCCAAAATCTCTGTAAATGTTCATTGAAGTTAATAATAATAATAATAATAAAATTATTAAACTCATAACTGTAGCATTTCCTTATAATTTCTTGTCTCTTCTGTGGTCACTTCTTCTTCCATCCTCTTAGCCTTCATGTGCTTTGTCCAGTTTATTTGTAGGACTCACAAGCCCTTTTTGTACACATACATGTTACTATTTCTCAGACTGTACAGTATTCATTTTCTTAAAAAAAATGCGTATGCATGCACATACACACACACAGAAACACGGTAGACAGTATTTTCTTTTTCTACTCAAACACCAGGACAACAAGAATCATTTAGGATTCCAAGTTTCCATAAACAGTCTAAGTGATTGCTTAGTTTTAAATGGCCTCCACACATAATTTTAGCAAATAGAGATGCATTAAATGGTTCCAACAGGTGTATGATTATAAAAAGAATGTCAAATTTCTGTGGAAATGAATACTAGAATATAGGTTCTACCATTACGGCTTCACAGAGAATTATTCAAGTAGTATATAATAATACAGGAGGCACACGGAGCCAATTAATCCATTAGAGGAAAATTCCTTTTATTTAAAAAAAAATGGAGTGAGTGGTAGGTTTAAAGGGGAAATGTAGACAACAGTTCTAAGTGGAGTTCATTTTACCAACTTAGTTTCTGCTTAGTACATAATCTAAAATCCAGTGATGGAATACAAAGAAGGATATGGGGGAATCATAATTGCTATTTTTAAGGAAATGCGCCTTTTTGGGATATACAAGAAGTTTTTACATCACTGACATGAATTATTTTGGCATCTTATTGGCGGTCACAATTGGACTAAAAAGAGACATACATAAGTACAAAATAAGTTTTTTAGATTCCTTTCTTCACCCCCACATACTTCAGGGGTTTTATTTATGGCTAAATTGAAGCTGGATGTCAAATCTGGGCCCCTCAGAACAAAATCTTAATAATTAACTGGCAAAACTGAACATGATCGCTTCTGACACACCTACACTGGTAATTATTGCTTTGAGGCCATTTACTAATGAAATTAATGTATTCATTGCCCTAACAAATTAGCATAACTCATACATAATGCCCCACATTTCAAGACCTTGCTAGAAAAACAACACTTAGTACTGCAGAATGAAATGGCAAGGACATTACGTGGAGCCAGTGTTCACTGAATTACTACATGTTAAAAACCACAATAGCTAAGTGTTCCTTACAATGTAAAATGTAAACACAATGTGGGCATTAAAGCCTTTAATAGTGTAGTCAAGAGTATACAATTGATGATTATCTTTGCACTTCAAATAAGCAGATATTACAATAGCAGTAACCATGGAATCTAATTAACTGGCTACTTTTAGAGCTACAAAGTATGAAAAGAATGCTCCTCAGACAGCCTCTTCTTCCCCATCTTGTTGATAAAGAATATTGTTCAGCTGTTGCCACTTCTCTACATTTCTTACTAAATGAACTCAGTGACACTCTAATTAAATACTGTTCCCTCCTGCCTTGTCTTCAGCATCAAGAGGGTTAACAAAGGGAATGCAAAGCCTTTCAATATCTGTATGAGGGAAACCTCAAAAACCAAAAATGTGAAAACTGTCCTTGTAAAAGCTTAACACTTTAGTCAAAGGAGTTGATTTTGCCTTCCCACCCCACCCCCCGCCCCCCCCAAGCATTCTTTTTTACTTCCAGTGACAAAGTAACAGCAATTCTTCCAATGGTTTAGTAAAAAGATGAAGACAAGAGAAAAAACAGACTCTACATTATATTGGCACAAGACAGAGCAGGGTTTAGGACTGTTGTACCTAGGGTCACTATGAGTTGCAAGTGACTCAGCGGCACATAACAACACAACACTATATTATGTTCTCTTTGATACTTTCTAAAGACATCTAGTAAGTATAGCAAAAGGTATTGATAGATATTTTATTCTCTGAACCCAAAGTCCTTGTGTGATATGAGCAGTTTGTGATAGACCACTAACTTAAAGGTTGGAGATTTCATATCCACCCAATAACATTGCAAGAGAGACAACTGAGGACCTGTTTCCTTAAAGAAAGTTCCCAGTAACCCTACAGTTCTGTTTAAGTTATCTAACTCAGGATTTCCATGAGCCAGGACTGACTTAGTGATAAAAGACTTTTTTACTCTAGACCTAATTTAAGAGAGTTGTGGCCTAAAGGAATTACATGATCCAGTAGTTGTTGCGGTTGTTGTTTAATGCCACCGAGTCGTAGATGACTCATAGGGACCCTATGAAGAACAGCCTGAGCACTGTTCGTACATAGAGTTTCCAGAGGCAAGCCATTTTGGAAGTGGATGCCGCTCCTGATCCAGTAGAGTGGTACTTAAATTAGGTATGACATGCACACTTGGAGAACTATTGTTGTTGGTGTTGAGTTGCTTTCAAATTACGATGACTCCATGCACAATAGAATGAAACACTGGTGGTCCCTGCACCCTCTTTGTGACTATTATATTCGAGTTCATTGTTGTAGCCTTCCAACCTAAGAATGCTCAGGTTGTTACACCATATTGGACAACATTCTTTTGTGATCAAAACATAGTTTTTACTGGCTAATTTTCTGAGCAGCTGGCCAAGCCTTTCTTCCTAGTTTATCTTAGCTTGAGAACACTGCTGCTACCTGTCAAACAAGGTTGATCTTGCTCGTCTTTAAAATATTAGTGTCGCAGCTCACAGCATCATGACCATACCTGAGACAAAACAATACTACAAAATTGTATTTAGAGACAGCTGCAATTAGAGAATTGAGGTTTGGATTTATGCTCGAAGAAACAATAAAATTCATTTATAAAAGAAAGTGCATTTATAGCAACTGTACATTCTCAAAGGCTGACTTCTATACTAGAAATAGATATTTTATAAAAATTTGGGGTCCAAGAGAGAACTCATAGAATATGCTATGGTTAGAAGCTTAAATGTTCATTGATGAAGTAAGGAGAGAGATTGTATCATTTTCACTTTGTAAGTAAAGAAATAAGCATGCTGGGCATTTAAGCAACATGTTCTAGATTACACTGTAAGTTGATTTCAATTTAATCAGTTGAAACCTGATTTTCCCTAAGTTTGGTTCTAAAATGCATTTCATTAATGATAGGATAAATATACTAAGGAAAGATATCTAGAGCTGCCTCATTACCTTTTTTTCTTGTGATCTTAACAAAAGTTTACAGAAAGATTGAGCTTTCATTCATTCATTTGTTATATAATTTCCTCCCTCCCTCCCTCCCCTTTCCCCCCACCTCATTTCATTTTGTAATTTACCTCTTGACCAGAGTGTTAGTTCTCATACACACAATGCCTTTCAGACAGTCCCTCCCCTCAGGTGTTCCAGTATACTCACTGTTCATTACCTAGTCACTCTTTGCCTATTCTTCTGCGTCAGGTCAACACTATTTTATAACTGTGATGTGATGCATGGTGTCTGTGCTTTTGTGACTCAGATATTCCACTCAGCATAATATCTTCCAGACTCACCCATGCTGTGTAGTGTTTTGCAAGTTCGTTGTTTTTCAGTGTTTTGTAATATTCCATTGTGTGAATGTACCCCAGTTTTTCTATCATTTCATATGTTTATGGGCAGCTGGAGGGCTTCCATCTCTTGACTATTGGCAGTAAAGATGGGTGTGTATACATTCTTCAGAGCCAAGGCTTTGGTTTCTCTAGGGTGTTTTCTCAGCAGTGGCATAGCTGAGGCAGATGATATTTTTATCTCCAGCCTTTGGACCAAATGCCAGACCACCTTCCACAGTGGTTGTACCATTTTATATTCCCATCAGCAATGAGTAAAAGTTCAAATCTCTTTACATTCTCACCATCATTTGTGGTTTTTTTCTGTCCTATTGAATCACATTATTGTTGTTGGTGTGAAATGATATTTAATTGTTGTTTTGATTTGTATCTATTTGATAACTAGGGATTTTGAACTTTCTTTATGTGTTTATTGACCATTTAAATTTCTTCTTGGTGAAGTGTCTATTCATATCTTGTGCCTATTTTGTATTTGGGTTGCTTGCCTTTTTCTTGTTGAGGTGCTGGAATATTCTGTAAATTTTAGATATGAGTCACTTATCATATATGTCATTGTCAAATATTTTTCCCACTCTATGAATTTCCTTTTTTACTTTATTGAAGAAGCTTTTGGAAGTGCATATTTGATTTTTAGAAGATCTATTTAATCTATTTTATTCTATCCTGGTTGTAAGTTTTTAATTATCCTTGGAAGTCTGTTCATGCTATAGATTAGGGCTTCCAGAGTTGTTCCTAGTTTTTCTCTAGTGAATTTTATTGTCTTTAGTGTTATGCCTAGGTCCCTGATCTACTTTGAGTTGTTTTTTTGATGTATGGTGTGAGGTAAGAGTCTTACTTAAGTTTTCTGCAGATGGTATTTCCAATTTTGCCAGCACCATTTACTAAAAAGGCTACCGTTTTACCACTTATCTAGTCTCCTTGTAAAAAATCAGTTGAACATGGGTATTTGAGTTAATTTTGGGGTTCTTGATTCTATTCCATTGAAATATGTGTCTGTTGCTATACTAGGTCTATGCTTTCTTTTCCCCCCTCCCTTTATTATTATTATTAATTTTAATTAAAAATTACAGAGACTTTGGATTTCCATTCATTCATCGTTGCACTTTCTTACTGCCCATCCCTCCTCCATAGTTCGCTCTTCTCTTTGAAAAGTAAAAGAAAAAATCTTTCATTGTTATACAATCCCTCCCCCTACGTCCACTCCACTATGCAGCCTTCGTTCTGGACTCCTCTCATGACAATAATACCTAATCATATATCCCTTTTAAGCAGTTCTCTCCCTCATTTGTTTCAATTCAATATACATAATTTATCCTATCTTTCTCAGTCTTCCCCTAACACCGATGTCAGTCCTGTTTTATAACAGTGACACAATGCAGTATTTGTCCTTTTGTGACTGTGATATTTCACTCAGCATAATGTCCTCCAGGGTCACCCATTTTGAATAATATTGCATGAGTTCCTTGTTTTACAATGCAGCGTAGTATTCCATTGTGTGAATATACCACAGCTTCTCTATCCATTTGTTTGTTGATGGGCACTTAGGTTGTTTCCAACTCTTTTCTATTGTGAACAAAGCTCCGATAAACATGATAAACATGGGTAGTTGGATTTGAGATTAAGATGTATTATGCCTGCTATCTTGTTTCTCTTTTTCCTTAGTGCTTTGCTTTATGAGGGTCTCTTTCATTCCAGAGAAAATTGGAAATTGTATTTATTGAATTGCAGATTGCTTTTGTTTGAACTGTTATTTTCACAATAACAAGTTTTTCTATCCATGAGCATGGTATATTTCTCCATTTCTCTGGTCTCTTGCTTTTTTGCAGAAATGTTTTATACTTTTTTCTATATAAGTCTATTGTGTCTCTAGTAAGAGTGGTTACTCAGTATTTCATCTTGTGATTAACTCTTGTAAAAGGTATTGTTTTTCTTAGCTCCCTTTCTATGTTCTCATTCTTAATGTAGAGAAATCCAACTGATTTTTGTAGGTTAATCTTATATTCTGATACTTTGCTGAATTGGTTTCATTGCTTTATTCCATGGAGAAAGTAACTGATAGGTATATTTCACTAGAACCAGACACTTATGAGGTTTCATTAAAAGCAACTTAAAACTAATGTTTTATAAGAATTTCAAGCATAAAAAGCTGTAGTTATTCCAAAGTGTATGCAAGGGATTCAGCCCTAAATAATGGATCCTAAAAATCAACATTGAACCCTACTTTCTGAGGGATCATAAACACTTTACCAACGTACCCAGTGGGCTAATGTGATAGCAAACAAGTTGGAAAAAGGGAAAATTCTGTTTGGCTGTCTGTTAACTATGTCTAACACAATGAAAAGAGGAATTCACTCGCATTTTCAAAGTTGAATTGCCTTAAAATTGACAAATACATACATACATATATTCATATGCATACATTTATATTTATATTTGTTTTTGCTTTTGCATTGCAGAATATAAGCCTTAGGGGTGCTTCACACACACAGACAAATATTCTTGTGAAATTCAAATAAAAAAGGATGAAGTGGTGAAAGAGGGTGTTACATTTCTGTTAGACCCACGGTCTGTCATTTGGCCCGCTGCCTGCACAAAGGAGAACCCAGACTTTTATAAGGATCCTCAGATCTCTGAGCATGACTATAATCTAGTACAGAGGGTCTAGCTAGGCTTCCTTTTGCCTTTCTTCTGTTCCTCATCCATTCCTTTGCTTCCTCCTTTTTAATTTTTTCCCAACTCTACTTCCCTATTGTCTTCTCTTTCTTTAATGTTGTTTCCAGGATCTTGTAAACCTCATTGAATAGCTTACAAAATGGTTAAGGTTGATGATCTTGGGACTGTAAAGTGGTGCAATCATTATAAAAAGAAGTTTGGTTCTTCCTTCCTTAGAAAGTGGGAAAAAGAAATACTATTTCATCCAGCAATCTCACTACTAGGTATATATCCCAAAGAAATAAGGTCTGTAACATGAACTAGAATATGCATACATTTATTATTACAGCGTTATTTAAAATAGGAAAGAGTTGTAAACAACCACAGTTCCCATACATGGATGAGTGGTATGAAATGAACCCTGCTACATTCATACAAAGGAGTAGTATACATCACACACACACACAACAAAATGAGCAAAGATTTATGAAATACTATACACATAGATAAATCTAGCATTAATTATCTTGAGTTACATAAAAGGACTATTATGATACAAGATTACCATTATAAAAAGACGTAAGAAAAGTAGTCTTGGAGGTTTAATAGAGATGGCCAGAGGAGAGAGGAGTAAAAATTTAAGTAAAACCCACACACTCAAGTGTAGAAAATATGCTTTCTTAGGTTTAAAATGTGAGCTTGAACCAAATGCAGAAACCTTGGTGAAACAACACATAAAAAACTCAACTCTAAACAAAAAGGTCAGTGGTTTGAGTTCACAACCCTTCAGGTGGAGAGAAAAGGCTTTTTAAAGATAACAGACTTGGAAATCTTATAGGACAATTCCACTCTGCCCTGTTGTTTTACTATGAGTGGTAATGGAGTTAATGGCAGGAGGTTTCAAATTATGCTGGTAAACTGAATGAAATGTTGGCTGAAGTTCAGTTGTAAGAATGTTTATATTTTTACAAATATTCTGTTCAGTTAGCATGTTGTTGTTGTTGTTGTTATGTGCCGCTGAGTCATTTGCCACTCATAGCGACCCTATGTAAAACAGCCCTAAACCGTCCTCTATCCTGTGCCAAACTCATTGCCTCTGACACACCCATCCCGAGTACCTCAGTCACTGAATCAATCCACCTCATAGAGGGTCTTCCCCTCTTGCACTGTCCCTCTACTCTACCCAGCATGATGTCCCACTCTAAAGACCTGTCTCTCCTTACAACATGTCCAAAGTATGTCAGACGAAGCCCCAGAATCCTTGCCTCCAAGGAGCAGCCTGGTTTAACCCTCTCTAGGATGAATCTGTTTGTTTTCTTGGCAGTCCATGGTACATTCAATACTCTTCTCCAGCACCACAGTTCAAAGGCGTCAATTCTCCTTCTATCCTCCCTAGTCATTGTCCAATTCTCTGATGCATAACAAGTGATTGCAAAAACCATGGTCTGTATCAGGCGGACCTTAGTCTCCAGAGAGACACCGCTGCTCTTGAGTAGTTTAGAGAGGTCCCTAACTGCAAACTTTCCCATCGCAAACGTTTTTTGATTTCCGGGCTACTGGTGCTAAGAGTGTTGACCGTGGAGCCAAGCAAACCAAAGCTGTGAACAATCTCAATCTCTTTGCCATCCATCCTGATGCTACCGATTGGTCCAGTGGTGAGAATTTTTGTCTTCTTGACATTGAGCCTCAGTCCATATCGAAGGCTGCAGTCCTTGACCCTCTGCAGTAAGTGCATGAGGTCCTCCTCAGTTTCAGCCAGCAGGGTTGTGTCATCTGCATAACGCAAATTGTTGATAGATCGTCCACCAATCCTAACGCCACGCTTCTCCTTATAGAGCCCCGCCTCTCGGATAATCCGTTCTGCATACACGTTGAAAAGGTATGGAGATAGGACACATCTCTGGCGTACACCCTTCCCAATTTTGAACCACGCAGTGTTGCCCTGCTCTGTTCTGACGACTGCCTCTTGGTCCAAGTATTAAATGTTCTGGAATTCCCATTCTTCTCAGAGTCAGCCACAGTTTGTTATGATCCACGCAGTCAAATGCCTTTGCATGATCAATGAAACCCAGATAGACATTCTTCTGGTATTCTCTGCTTTGAGCTAAGATCCGTCTAACATCAGCTACAATATCCCTAGTACCACGACCCCTTCTAAACCCAGCCTGGACTTCTGGCAGTTCTCTGCTGATGTACTGTTCCAGTCGTTTTTGGATAATCTTCAGTAAAATCTTGCTTGCATGTGAAATCAGTGAGATTGTTCTGTAGTTTCCACACTCAGTTGGGTCGCCCTTCTTTGGGATGGGAACAAATATAGACCTCTTCCAGTCAGTTGGCCAAGTGGTTGTTCTCCAGATTTCTTGGCACAACTTGGTGAGCACATCCAGGGCAGCATCTGTTAGCTGAAATATGTCAATTGGTATACCATCTATTCCAGGGACCTTATTTTTTGCTATTTCCTTCAAAGCCGCTTGATCTTCTGCTTTCATCACCATAGGCTCTGGCTCAAATGCTATTTAATTAAATTCTTCTGTATCTGCCAATTCCTTTCGATAAAATGACTCAGTATATTCCTTCCATCTTCTTTTGATACCTCCTGGATCATTTAACATTCTGCCTAAAGCATCCTTGATTGTAGCAACTGGAGGTTTGAATTTGTTCTTCAGTTCCTTGAGCTTAAGAAATGCTGAACGAGTTCAGCCCTTTTGATTTTCCAACTCTAGCTCCTCGCACATTTCATTGTAATGTTTTGCTTTGTCATTCCGTGCTGCCTTTTGGAATCTTTTGTTCAGCTCTTTAGTGTCTTGGATTCTTCCTTGTGCTTTGGCTTCTCTACATTCCAGTGCAATCTTCAGAGTTTCTCCTGACATCCATTTTGTTCTTTCCTTCCTGTTCTGTCTTTGTAATGACCGTCTGCACACTTCCTGGATGATACTTAAATAGCATATTTCATGAGTGCTTAAATAATCAGATGCTAACCAAAAGTTTAGAAGTTCAATTCCATCAGAATGTCTGTGGTAGAAAAAAAAACTTTACACTCTGCTTCTGTGAAATAGTACAGTCTAGAAAACCCTATTGGGCAGTTCTATTCTATTCTATAGGGTCATAATGAGTCAGAATTGACTCAATGGTGCATAACAGCAACAATAGCAATGAATATAAAAAGACAAAACAAGAATGGTTAGAAGTATCAGGGTTTTAATTTGTGCTAAGAATATATTATCTCATTTAATCTTGAACAAAATTCTATGAGATAGGCTTTATTAGTAGTAGTATCCTCGTTTTAATGCTAAAGGTGAATGAGCTTTAGTAAGAATAAAAATGAGGATGTTGTTGTTGTTAAGTGCCATCGAGTTGCAGGCGACTCATAGCGACCCTATGAATGAAAGTCCTCAACACTTGCGTGACTTTCATGCTCTCTCAAGGTTCATAGGGTTTCCGGAGGCAAGTTATTTATGGAAGTGGTGCCACTCCTGCTTCCAAGTTTGTTTTAATCAGGGAGCTCCACCAAAGACTGTCCACCATAGGTAGCCATTATTGCATTTGACACATCAGTATCACAGTGTTCAGCTTCACAGAGACCACAAGTCACAGCTATGTGGCAAGTGGACACACCAGGGCTACACGACCTAGATGAATATTTGAAAAAAAACAATGAAAGACAGTATTTTACTATTCCGGCATACCCAAATGCTTGCAAACTCTGGACCAAAGACCCGCCATTCATCTAGTGAGTCTACCCTGCTGACCCCCACTTGGGGCAAAAACAAAGCCACAAGCACCCAGAGCCTTCCACACCTGCCTCTCCTCGAGAAGCCAGAGGCCATGTGTAGCTGACACTAAGTCTCCCAAGACACTAGTGTGGCCCTACCTTTCAGTATTTTACCATTCCGGCACGCCCAAATGCTGGCAAACTCTGGGCCAGACACTGCCAGTTCATCTGGCAAGGCTGCTCTGCCAACCCCCACTTGGGGGTTGATGATGATAAAAATGATGATAAGACACTTTATTATTTATTATATGATGGCTAAGTAATTCAGTAAACTTAGTATTATCTTTATTCACATGTTACAAAGGAGTAAATAAAAGGATTACTAGATGAAATAACTTGCTAAAAGATGTACATCTAGTAAATGGTGAGATGACTAAATTCAATTAGTGTGACTTTGTACTTCATATTTTCAACCAGTTCTCCAGAATAACTTTCTCAAATAGTGTATGAGTATATGGCAGAAACAAGATGGAGATTACCATATCCACCTCATTTCAAAATGCTTCTACACCAACCTCTGCCCTTCCTCAATAACTTTGTTCTTGGTGTGTCCTCTACTTAGAAGTCTTCTTCTCTGATTTTGTAAAAGACTGACTCCTTGTACTTCCCCCAGGGATGCTACTGTCCCTCTTGTGGAGGCCTTCTTGGAGTTCCTGACGGCCATGTGCTTCTCAGACATCCCCCATCATTACATCTTGTCTCCTTCAGGCTTTATTACCATTTTTACTATGTAAGTGTATGTTTACTGTTTTCCAGACTTTTTTATCATTTGGCTCTTCAACACCATGAGACCAAAGACTGTGATATTTTCCTTCATATTGTACATCAGGGTCTTTATTAAAGTTTTGTGAGAGTAAGTGCTAAAACTGCTTGTTGAATAAAAGAACGAATGAATAAACCTACCCCCTGTGTGGTAACTACCACCTAACTGATTCACTCTAGGACTATTTGTGCTATTTGGAATCGTAGCACCGATTTTATAAAAGGGTTTGCTGCTGTGTTGAGCAGAATTTAGTGTCATGATTTTGTTCAAGTTCCTGCTGTCAAAATTTGCATGAGAAGAAAGACACCAAGGATATAACTTCACTCTTGATTCCATCCTCCTCCCCTTTCTGAGGTGGTTTTTATGAATATCTAAATTTTTAACATCCAATTTTAACTATAACTTTTGGTTAAGAAAAGTTAGACTGCTAAGTCTAAATCTAGTGGTTTGATTCCAGGAGCCACTCCCTGGGAGAAGAATGGGCAGTCTTCTCTCATTAGGAGATACAGCTTCACAAACCCAGTGGAGGAGGGTCGATACGAACTGGAATTGAGATGAAAGAAAAATGTTTGATTTTATAGAGAACAATGTATTGCTGCTTGAGCTATAGCTATAGAGCTGATGGCCAGAAGGAGGAATTATTACTTGGAAATTCACTACAGAAGAACCTAGAAAGTTTATCACATCTTTTTTAATTTCTTTGACAGTGGGGTATTCTGTCATTTAAAAAAAAAGTCCCAGATGCCTTTTTAGAGCCATGTGTCTGCACTAAATTGAAAGAAATCAACTTGTACGCAGGTCTTCTGCCAAGTTAATGTTTTATGCATGTATAGTTAGCTGTTGCTGTTTACTGTCAAGTTGGAACCGACCCACAGTCAACCCTTCAGTGGTTTTTCAGGGGCACTAAATCACATGGAAGGAGATTGCACACTTTAGGGAACAGCTGGTGGATTCGAACTGTGTACCTTTGTGTTGGTTGTGCAATTCCTTACCTTTAAGCCACCAGAACACCACTTATTATAGATGGGTCTCGTAGGTGTGAAGATAAAATGAAACATTGCCCAGTTCTTCAGTCTCCTTCATTCATATTCTGAATTAGACGATAGTGCTCCATAGATTTTTTCCTCTTCCATTTTTCTCAACATTTTATGGGTATACAGCTTATTGACAGCAATTGCATTGATAAACAGTGAGGTCCTACTTTTAACACAGTTTTCATAAAGTTTTTATTGGCTTATTTTGAGAAGTAGATTGGATCCCAATTTAATCATATTCATTCTTGTATCAATACACAAGCCTTTATTGATAGTTTGGTGGTGGCTATACTTGAGCTGCATCAGCTAGAAATCAAGTATCAGTTTCCCACATACCAAAGACTTAAGTCTATTCCAACACATGGTAACTCTCCACAGGCTTTCTAAAGCTTTAAATCATATTAGGGACACATTGCTTTATCTTTCTCTTGACGAGTAACTGGTGGATTTGAAGAGTTAACCTTTCAGTTAGTGGCTCGGTATAAAAGCTACTTTGTTACTAGAGTCCCTTGGTCTCCCATAAAGGAGACACAACTTTTACCACTGAATTGCCAGTCATCATAATTTAGATAAGGATTCTGAAATATAATGCTGTTGAGTAAAAACCTAATGTTGTTGATATGTGTTGTCAAGCCATCTGTGACTGACAGTGACACTGTATAAAACAGCTCTGAATCCTGTCCTGTCCTGAGCCAATCTCACTGTCTCTGGCACTCCTACCTTTGTTACCCCACTTGCTGTGTCAATCCATCTCATCTGGGGTCTTCCTCTCCTAAGCTGTCCCTCAACCTTTCTAATCATGATATCCTTCTCCATTGATTGGTCCCTCCTGACCATGTGCCCAAAGTATGTGAGATGAATCTTCAAAATCCTTGCCTCCGCCCGGATGATCCTCAGTGGTCTGGGGTGCAGGCTTCAAACCTGTAGCTGTCTAGCGACAGAAAAAAAAAAATCCTTGCCTCCAAGAAGCAGCTTGGTTTCACCCTCTCCAGGAAAGATATGTTTGTTCTCTAGGCAGTCTAGTATTTTCAGCACTCTTTCCCAGTACCACAACTCAAAGTAATCAAGTCTTCTATCATACTTAGTCATTGTCCAGCTCTCTGATGCATAGCAAGTAATTGGGAAGACTATGGCCTGGATTAGGTGCACCTTAATCTCTAGGTTGACATCATTGCTCTTCAGCACTCTGGAGAGGTCTCTGACAGCAGATTCACAGTTCAATTCATCTTTTGATTTCCTTAACGCTGTTTGTGGAACCTAATAAGCTGAAACTGTTAACAATCTCAATCTCTTTTCCACCTATAATGCGGCTACCAATTGGCTCAATGGTGAAAATATTTGTTTTCTTGATGTTGAGCTGCAATCAATATTGAAGACTGCTGTCCTTAACCTTCTGCAGCAAATTCCTCAGGTCCTCCTCATTTCAGAAAGCAAGGTTATGTTATCTGCATAGTGCAGGTGGTTGATGAGTCTTGTACCAATCCTGATGCTACATTCCTCCTCATAAAGTCCAGTCTCCCAGAGGATCTGTTCTGCATGTAGATAGTAAAGGTACGACAATTGGATGCATCCCTGATGTATACCTTGCCTGATTTTGAATCATGAAGTGTTTCCTTGTTCTATTATGACTATTGCTTCCTGGTCCAAACATATTTTTTCCATGAGCACATTTTTTTTTTTGTACCGTGACTCTGTGTACTCCTTTTATTTTATTTATTTATTTTTTTTAATGCTTCCTGGGTTATACAACTTTCTGCCCATAGCATTTTTAAGTATTGAAACTCTAGGCTTGAATTTGTTCTTCATTTCCTTCAGCTTAAGAAATGCTGAAGGCCTTCATCCCTTTTGATTTTCTGACTCCAGTTCTTTGCACATTTCATTATAATACTTTGTCTTCTTGAGCTACCCTTTGGAATTTTCTATTTGTTCCTCAACTTCTTGATTACTGCCCTGTTCTTTGCACTTCTCAACATTCTATTGCTATATTCAGGGTCTCTTCTGACATCCATTTTGGTCTTTTCTTTCTCCTCTGGCTTTGCAACAACATTTTATATTCTTCCTGGATGATGTTCTTTATATCCTCCCACAGCTCATCTGGTCTTCACTCATTAGTTTTCAAGGCCTTAAACCTGTCCCTGAGGTGCTTTTTAAATTCAGGTGGGATAGACTGAAGATCAAACTTTGGTTCTTGTGGATTTGATTTCATTTTCTTCAGTTATCCTATAAAACGGGTTTTGGTCCTGTTCACATGTTTTTCTGTGCCTTTGGGTGATAACCAAATCATAGCTGACCCTCCAGCTGGTTTTCAGAAATGACAGTATCATGAGAGATGGAGAAAAGATTGAGGTTGTTAACAGATCGGCTCCACAAAAAACACTCTTGGCACTAGCAGTCAGGGAATCAAAAGATGAAGTGCATTGGGAAAATCCACTGTCAGGGACCTCTCCAGAGTACTGAGAAGCACAATGTCAGTCTAGATACTAAAGTGTGCCTGATCTAGGTCATGGTTTTCACAATTACTTGCTATGCATGAGAGAGCTGGACAATGACTAAAGATGATAGAAGAAGAATTGAAGCCTTCAAGTTGTGGTCCTAGAAAAGAGTCCTGAACATACCCTGGGCTGCCAAAAAACAAATAGGTCTATCTTGGAGAAGGTGAAACCAAGTATCCCCTTGGATACTAGGATTTGGAAGCTCCATGCCACATTCTTTAAACACGTGGCTAGGAGAGACCTGTCCTAGGAGAAGGACATCATGCTTGGAAGGGTGGAGGGACAGTGTAGGAAAAGAAGACCTTGGATGAGATGGATTGGTATAGTAACTGGGACAATGGCTTAGATGTGTCAGAATCAGTGAGACTGGTTCAGTACAGTGCAGGGTTCAGAGCTTCTCTACATAGTGTTGCTATGAGCTGCAAGTGACCCGAAGGCACATAACAAAACCCACAAATTGCAGGGAAGGAGATTGCCCATCCTTCTTCTGCAGAGAAGCTGGTGGATTCAAACCACATGCTTTTGGGATTACAGTGCTGCTTCTTACCACTAGGCCACAAGAGCTCCTCGGAATGAGGAAGTCTTTCATCCAACAGGGCATAAATACACAGACTCACATAAATACATATACTGTGATTTCATATTTGGTATCTTAGGACCATAAGATAGGTAACTATCCCAAAAATGTTGTTGGGACCAAAACTATTACCTAACACTAAGAGGTTTTAATAAGACACTGAAATGACAGATCCTCTCAGAATTCTCTGGAGACCTCTGCTTTCTTTGGCCTTATGGATGTGTATGTGGTGGGTAAGGAAAGAATTAGGTAAATAAAGATTGAGGAGATAACAATTAAGATGCAGCACTGGCTTCTAAATACTGTGCTTGGCAGGGGCAAGGTCTCTCTGTGGAAATTCCCCAAGTCTCACAAAAGGCTGGGAATGAAGGTGAAGTGCCTTAAATGGAGTAACTTGGGCTTGCTTAGATTCAGTAGGTGTTTACAGTTACTCTAGTCTGTGAATCAAGTGACTGAAGCAGTGACTAAAAATTAGGCTTTCTCTAAGGCTCCATATTCTTATCAGGCTAGAGTCTCAAGGAATGCCACATTGTTGAGGTCAAGTGCTAAGAATCCAGGGACTGGAAAATGACCCAGATTGGTGAAATTTACGAGAAACATTATTAAGAGGCAATCAATCTTCCTCTGGTGACATTCTGGCAGGAGTACAGGGCTGCTGAATATGATCGCTGCGGGAGTTAGTGTTGGGACAGCCAATGTGGGCAGCCCTCCTCCCCTTGCAACTGAAGGGGGTGAGCTGTGTCTGGAGACTGGGACTTTGGGTGACCTCAAAGGAACAACACATGCGGCCTGGTCTAGGACACCGTGAGAATGTTCTCTGTTATGTTTATAAACTTTACAAAGTTAGGCCCACAGTTATATAACCCCTATGTGGTACTGCAGTTAATGGAGTTCTGGAGTTAGGAAAACAACAATGCTGCCCCCTCCACCCCCATCTTGGGCTTTACCCAGAAGGTTAAACTCAGTGTTAATTTGCTGATGTGACATAAGAGGTGTTCCCTCTGGCACCAACCACAGGGCAAGTCAATCTTCTAGTTCAGGAAACTGGTAGCAATTGAATTAATAGACAATATCAATGACTATATTAAAGCATTTGGAAGAAGAAATGTTCATGAATGAATGAAATTCACAACTAAATCCATAAGAAAACTAGGATCATGCCATAAAAATAGCCATAACGATACTTTGTTGACTTAGCAGTTTACACATTTTAATTTGTTTAAATTTTCATGCATCAATTGGTAACACCAAATGCCATTTTGACAAAGGCTTATCATTTCCACTTCCTTTCCCAAAGGAGTTGCACACTTGTACTTATTAGACTTTTTCAAAGGCTTTCTCAATCTTAGCTTCATAAGATTACTAAAAACATACAAAAAACCCCGACCAGCACATCAACATGTAGGCACATAATACCAAAGTGGTTTTTTTACATAGTAGGTGTTCATTAAGCTTTGGTTGAGTAAATGGAACACATCCGTACAAATACCTGCTGATAAAAGAAGGCTTTCACCTGAAGTCAAATCCAAAGGTTCAAGTCAATATTTAATTAAAAGACTAATAGTTGTGTTAAACTTAATGAATTGTTGTATCTACAAAAGTCATAAGGTCTCTCTTAAGAGCTCACACAGTGACTTTGATGGCCAGAGAAGTGCTTGGCTCAGTAAACTATTCGGAGAATTATAAAATCTTCGTGTCAGTAGATGAATAAAACATTATAAAAAGTATTAAGTGACTATAGCTGCACACTTATACAAAAAATATTCCATTTCATAAACATGTTGAGAGGGAAACAAAAGGATTGTGGTATTCAAATACATTCAAACCAACAATATGTTCATTTCTTCAGTTTTCTCCAAAGATAAAGTATTCACCCAAATCACTTTTTGGAGTATATTAAATATTGAAATGATGGTATTTAAAATATTTACATTGTTTATTAATATTTTTCAAAGGTCGTCTTTTCAGAATTTAGATCTTTTGATCTCCTTTTCTACCTAGATACCTTAGCTCCAGGCAAATTTCTCAAAAAAGAAGTGAAAAGAACCTTTATTTTATTTTTATTTTTCATGAGACATACAAGACTGGTTACAAGATGAATAAAACTCATAAAAGGAAAATAAAACAACCAAATATCAAATTGAACAAGATAAGAATTATGATGTTATTTCACCTTTTATCATCTAAGATATGAAAATTTAAAAATCCTCCAATTTTTCTTTGAAAGAGAAATAAGCATATAAAATGTCAACAAGGCTTCTCTTAAATTTTTAACAGACTCATAAAAAAGTAAACTGCAAAAAAACTTGAGAAACATTTTGCATATGATTACCATAAAGTTGTTTCACTTCCGGAAAACTCAGAATAGTACTGCACATGTTCTGTGCAGCGCAGCAGAAGGAAAGACGCCAATGGCGAGGACTGCAGATTTCAGAGTTCTATCAAAAATAATGTGTTCTATTTCTTTGTAATTGAGTACCTCCTCAAATGCTCAAGTCATAAGTTTCATGGAACCCACCACCACATCCCAAAAAAGGATTTGTGACATTTTCCATAACATTGCACGTCCTATTCCTTCAAAGGGTATGCATCTATTTACGTCTCTGGTATTTGGGGATAGTTAGCTGACCTGTTACCTTTCTCCGTGAAGGAGGAACGAGATGCTCACTCTGTGGTAAACAACATGGACTTATCCTGGTTCAAATGCTGAGCCAATTAAACATGAAAGCACAGAATCAAGGTCCAAATTAAAAGAAAGTGGATAGACCCATACTTTCCAATAAACCGGCAATTACCTTTTGTTTTATTAACCCACAGCCCAAAACCTTTTCAAGAAATCTCTTCCCATTTATCTGAGCAGATGGATGAATGAGCGGAGACAAGTTATCAGTCTAAAAGAAAAACATGGGGGAAAGAACCCTTCAAGAAATCCTCTTTTTTTAGTCCAGGAAATGTTAGACTCAGTCTGTTTTCTCTTAGTGCCAGATGAAACATTCAGTCTTCACATTCAGGTATGTTTTTCTTATACACATTTTGACTATGGTATAATTTGTATGTAAAATTGTTTAAATGGAGATCATGTATTTTATAAATCTGTATAATGCTTTATAGTATTAATAAATGTTAAATATGATATTTCACTTAAAAACAGCAACAACAACAACAACAACAACAAAACCAAACCCAAGAAACCCCAGACACTCCACTGCCATCCAGTGAGTTCTGACATAGTGCCTCTCCTTTGGGTTACTGTGTTTCCAAGGCGGTCAGTCTTAAAGGAGGCGACTGGTCTTGTTTCTTCTGTGTAGCCTCTGACATAATCAACTGCTGAAATTTGGTTAGTAGCACTGCACAGTAAGTACCACAACACCACAGTTACCTTAACCACTTATTATGAAATTCTTATGTTTAGAAAATTACTATAACTACTTCACCTATGCTATGAGTGAAATTTTGGCTTCTGAAAATTCAGCTATTTCCTTGTGGAGAAAGCTGAGATTTTGCCTTGGAGTAATGGCTTCCTCTTGCCCTGCCACTCAGGCGGTACTTGTGAGCTCTTCTTCACTGTGTGAGACATCTCCCAGACCCATGGCATCACAGTCTTTTGGGTACCACAAATGAATGAGGAGGGGTCTCTTCAGAGTTCTGAACGGAGGCAGTGAGAGCAAGTAACCTGTGTTCTCTCCACTCTAGATGATATCCTAATGGAGCAGTAAAAGAATAGTAAACCGAGGAAGGCTCATTGTGAAAATTATGACTACAGAAGAGATGAAGGAAACAGAAAAATCTCAAAATACTCTTTGGTATAACAAAGCATAGCAGTAACTGAGGATGACTGTAATTGGTCCAGTTTTGCAGCTAATGATGATCCTCGTATTCATGCTGTGTGAACAATGTTCACAGAGCACATCTATACTGTCCATGCAGTCAATTGCTTATACAGAGCACAATACCTTTCACATGTGAACCGGTGGGTTATAACTTTCCCCCCATAAATTGAGCTCTCCTCTGTATTTTTTATTTCATTTCAGTCACTTTTTATGATCAGATGCTACTATAAGAATTTGGTTTTAGTAAGAAAACTACTTAAAAATTACATGGACCAGAAAAACAAATATGAAACATATTTGCATCTATTATTCTACTTTCTTTTCTGCAAACAGAAGAGGAAAATAGCAGAGCCAAAAGGGTAATGGAAATTATATGCTGCATTATTTTAAAATCTGGTTCATATTTGATAATTGGCATCTTCTTTGTAGTTGTATTTGTCATTTAAGGGAAATGGCCTTCAGGAGTCATACAGTCAACAGGGAATGAGAAAGTAATCACACAGGCTGTCCCCAGACACTGAGTAACAGTGGAGATCACATTCGAGATCCTTGACTCTTTGGGAATATACAAGGTGTATGGTATGGTGTTAAACTCTCACTCCAATTAGAAGTTATATATTATGTAAAATTAGTGGTTTTTACAAGGACCATCCAGAGTAGTAAAGAGGCAAATCATTCTATCTTTGGAGAAAAGCCTCTAAAAATAAAATCCAGGCGTGCTTGAAGGAGGAATGCACTAAGATTGGCACTTCATTGAACTCCACTGCTTCTTAATAGTTTGGCTTTTAAAGCAAGTAAAAGAAGGAAGTTATTTCCTGAGATGAAGATATATAAAGGGCAGGATCATATTGAGCTACAGACAGTGCCAGATTACTCAATAAATTAGGTAAGTATAGGCTTAGTTGACTTGATTTACTAACCTGTAATAAACAATTTAATATTTTTCCTCCACCACATAGAGAAATTCAGCTTCGAGGTATGGCTAGCATCTGTCTCTTTCTTCCAACTCCATAGTATCTTCCTACAGAATCAAAGCCTCTTTTTCAAGTTTATTTTCTCAGGCAGGAAGAAAGTACACAGTAAATACAGGATTAGTTGGGCTTATTTAGTAATCTGTAATGAAAAGTTTGCATTTTTTTTAAATGTATGATACTGTTCACTACAGATAAACATTAGCAAACCTATATTCGAGAGTTGAGTGTAGGCCACATTTACATCTGCATTACTTTTCTGATGATTACGAACTTTACTTTGCTTGTAGGGTAATCCATGCGTGGTTACATATAAAACCAGTTTTCACCATTCATGATAACTTTGTTTCACACACTTTCAGCATGTTGCAGGAGGGACTAGGTCTTTGAAAAAGACATCATGTTGAAACTGTTTAAAAGGGATATATGATTAGGTATTATTATTATCACAGGAGTCCAGAAGGAAGGTAGCATAGTGGAGTGGACTTGAGGGGAGGGATTGAAGAACAATGAAAGAATTTTTGTCTTTCACTTTTCAAAAAGAAAAGCTAATTGTGGAGGAGTGGTGGGCAGGGAGAAAAGTGCAACAATGAAAGAATGGAAATCCAAAGTCACTGTAAAAGTTCATGAAAATAAAAAAATAAATAAAACAAAACATCATGTTGAGAAAGGTTGCTGCTGTTAGGTACTGTCAAGTTGAGGACAAGTCATAGTGACCCTATGAACAGCCAACCCAGCCTTATCCTATGGCAGCCATCCTTATCATCTTTGAAACACTCAAGTTCATTGCTGAAGTTACCCTGTCGATCCATCACTTTGGGGGTCTTCCTCTCCTTCACTCACGCCCCATCTTTCTAAGCATCATAACCCTCTCTAATGAATAGTCTTGCCTCTCTACATGTGTGATGTGTGAAAGATGAAGCTTTGCCATCCTTGCCTCCAAGGAGAACTCTGGCCACACCCTTTCTAGGACATGGTTTTATTTTTTGACAGTACTCTTCTCAAGTACTACAACTCAAAGGCATCAAATCTTCTTCCATCATCCTTATTCACTGTCCAGTTCTCATGTGGGTAGTATGTGATTTAGTGTTAAAACTGACGTCATGCTCCTCAGCCTTCTAGGGAAGTCCCTGACAGCAATCTTGCCCAACGCACTAATCTCCCCTGATTTGCTGGCTGCTTATACCAATAGTGTTGATTATTGATCTGAGGAAGATTAAATTGTTGACAGCTTCAGTCCTTTCTCCATCTATCATAGTGATAACTGCTGGTCCTGTAGTGAGGATCTTTTTTCTTAATATATAAATGTAATCTACACAAGATCAAGACTGTAGTTCTTGATATTCTGCAGCAAATGTTTCATATCCTTCTCACTTTCAGCAAGCAAACTTGTGTCATCTGATTAATACAGATTGCTGATCAGTCTTCCTCCAACTCTGATGCCACATTTTTTCTTCATAGAGTCCAATTTCTAGAATTATTTGCTTAGTATGCATACTAAGTCAGTATGGAGAAAGGATACAACCCTGATGCACTCTTTTCTTGATTTTTAACCATTCAGTATACTCCTGCTCTGTTCAGACAACAGCTTCTTGGTCTAGGTATAGATTTTGTGTTAGCACAATTAAGTGTTTCGGGATTCCCTTTCTTCTCAAGGTTAGACATAATTTGTTACAGTCAAGTGTTTTTCCGCAGTCAATAAGACAAAAATCTACATTCTTTGACACTCTTTGCTTTCAGCCAAGATCAATCTGACATCAGCAATGATTACCCTGGTGCCACAGCCTCTATGAAAGCCAGATTTCTAGTAATTCTCTATCAGTGTACTTCTCTAGGCATTTTAAAATGATCTTCCACAATATTTTGATTGCTTGAGATATTAATGATATTGTTCAATAATTTCCACATTCCTTTGGACCACCTTTCTTGGGAATAGGGACAAATATGAATCTCTTTCAGTTGGTCAACCAGGTAGTTGTCCTCCAAATTTCCTGGCGTAAAGTGATGAGCACATCCAGAACTGCATCTTTTAGTTGAAATATGTCAATTTGGTATTTCAGAAATTCCTGGGGCCTTATTATTTGGTAATACTTTCAGTGCGGCTTGAGCTTTGTCTTTTATTATCATTGGCTCTTGTTCATGTGGTACTTCCTGAAATTGTTCATTGTCACCTAATTTTTTCCTTTTTTTTTTTTTGTACAGCAATTCTACACATTCCTTCCACCTTCTCTTGACATTTCCTGGAACATTCAAAACTGTGCCCATAACCTCTCTCAGAACTGCAACTCGAGCCTTGTATTTGTTTTTCAGTTCTCACAGCTTGAGAAATGCTGAGTGAGTTCTTCTCTTTTTATTTTCTGACTCCCAGTTTGGGGCATCACATTTCATTATAATATTTTACTTTATTTTCTTTGACTGCCCTTTGTAATCTTCTTTTCAGCTCTTTTATTTTGGCAACTCTTCCTTTGTTTTAGCTTTTTGAAGCTCCAATGCAATTTTCATGGTCTTTTCTGACATCTATTTTGGTTTTTTATTTTTTCTCCATATTTGAATGCCACTTTGCTCATATCTTGAATGGAGACCTTGATGTTCTCCCACAGTTCTCATCTTTCATCACTGGTTTTCAGTGCCCCAAACCTCATCTTGAGGTTAGTCTTAAATTCAGCTGGGATAGACTCCAGTCATATTTTGCTTCCTGCAGACTGGTTTTCATTTTATTTTTCAGCTTCATTTTAAACCAGCACATGAGTAACTGGTCAACTGTTCCACAATCAGCATCTGGTCTGATTTTGACTATAGATATTGTGCTTCTCCAGTGATTCTTTCTACAATAATTCCTATGCAATCCATCAGGTGATCTATGTGTAAAGTCACCATTTGTGTCCTTTTAAAAAATATATTTGCTATGAATAAATCACTGAGCATGCACAATTCGATCATTCAGTCTCTGGCCTCATTTCTGTCATCAAGTCCATACTTTTCAACTACTATTCCTCCCTGATTGTGTCCAACATTTGCATTCCAGTCATCAATAATTATTTTTTTAATATATTTTTTATTGGGAAAAACATATTGGGGGTACAAGGAGGTGAGGGTTGGGGGCAGAAGGGTGAGGATGGGCCAGGATGCAGTTGCAGAGCTGCACAGTTTGGTCGGTGGGGGGAGCAGGTGAAGGAAATGATGAGGGTCCAGTGGGGACCAGATGCTACAGAGGAATGACAAGCATTTTCCAATAGTAATTAAACCAACTGTCTTATTGATTTGGAAATTGGATGCTGACTCTCTGGCTTCTTCATGCTGAACAGGGGCGTAGATATAAAGGGGGGGAAGGGAGGACGCTTTATCACCTTACTGGTGGTCATGGGTTACAGCTGTTTGCCTTCTTGCTTCTGAGGGCCACAACGGTTCCCTCCGAGCTGGGGGCCAAGCGCAGCTGGCCCCGGGCAGAAGGCCACGACGGCTCGCCCCGGGCAGTGGGCCGAGGACAGCCCACCCCGGGCAGAGGGCCACGACGGCTCACCCCGGGCAGGGGGCCGAGGGCAGCCCGCCCCGGGCAGAGGGCTGCAACGGCTGAAGTAGTCTTTTTTTAAAAAAGAAGAAGAAAAAGTGTGTGTGTGTGTGTCCCATCAAATTGGATCTGACTGGTACAGGAGACTGCCCCTCCTTCTCCAGCAGAGCATGAAGTAGAGTCTGGGGTTCCCCCACCCCAGGTGCCTGTCGGGGCCTGGGTTTCAGCTGTCCACACCACAGCTGTGGGCAATGAGCTTAAAGTCCCTGATGGCTCTGGGCGCTGAATCTCACCAGTGGCTATGGATGAAGTCACAGGCGATTTTCAGCCAGCGCCAGTCATCGATAATTATTAATGCATCTTGATTGCATGTTTGCTCAATTTTGGACTTCAGAAGTTGGTAGAACTCCCCAGTCCCCTTCTCTTTAACTTTAGTTATTGCATACATTTGAATAATATTTATATTAACAAGCCTTCCTAGTATGTTTATGAATAGTATCTTATCACTCACAGCATTGTACACAAGATGATGAAACCTTGAAAGTGCCTTTTTAACTATGAATGAAATACCATTTCTTCTGAGTTTTTCATTCCCAGCATCATCATGCAATTGTCTAATTCACTGCGGCTCATACCTGCCCATCTCAGTGCACTCATGCCTAGAAAGGCAACCTTCCTGTGTTACATTTAATTTTTTACAACTTCCACTTTTTCTAGCACCAATGAGCATAGACCAAATGAGCTCTGGAAAGATATCAAGAAAATCGTCCATGAAGAATGCAAAAGATCATTAAAAAGGCTGGAAAAGAAGAAAAGACCAAGATGGATGTCAGATGAGACTTTGAATATTGCATAAGAGCGCCGAGAAGCCAAAGCTAAGGGAAGAAACCAAGAAATCAAAGAGCTGAACAGAAAATTTCGAAAGCCAGCTCAGAACAACAAAGCAAGATACTAAAATAAAATGTGCAGAGAGCTGGAGTCAGAAAATCAAAAGGGCCGAACTCGCTCAGCGTTTCTTAAGCTGAAGGAATTGAAAAACAAATTCAAGCCACGGGTGGCAATACTTAAGGATAGTTTGGGTAGAATGTTAAATGATCTAAGAAGTATCAAGAGAAGATAGAAGGAGTACACAGAGTCACTGTATCAGAAGGAATTGGCTAACATAGAGGAATTTCATGAAATAACATATGAGCAAGAGCCTATGGTGATGAAGGAGGAAGTTCAAGTTGCTCTGAAGGAATTGGCAAAAAAGAAGTCTCCAGGAGTTGATGGCATACCAACTGACATATTTCAACAAACAGACGCTGGCCTGGATGTGCTCACTAAGTTGTGCCAAGAAATCTGGAGTACAGCCAGGTGACCGACTGACTGGAAAAGATTGATATTTGTTCCCATTCCAAAGAAAGGTGACCCAACAGAGTGCAGAAATTATCAAACAATATCATTAATATCACATGCAAGCAAGATTCTGCTGAAAATGATCCAAAAACGACTGGAACAATAT
>NW_006399974.1:2810312-2820778 GCF_000299155.1 Elephantulus edwardii | reverse complement strand
TCAGAACAGAGCAAGGAGACACTACATGGTTAAAAATAAAGAAGGGGGTCGGTCAGGGAAGTATTTTGTCACCATACCTTTTCAATCTATATGCAAAACAGATCATCTGAGATGCTGGGCTGAGTGAGGAATGTGGCATAAGGATAGGTGGAAGAATCATCAATAACCTGTGTTATGCGGATGGCACAATCTTGCTTACTGATACTGAGGAGAACCTGAAGCGCTTGCTGCATAAGGTCAATGACTACAGCCTACAATATAGATTGAAGTTCAACATCAAGAAAACAAAGATTCTCACCACTGTAGCAGTCACTGTGTTAATCTACCTCATTGAGGGTCTTCCCATCTTTTGAAGACCCTCTACTTTACAAATGTGGTGTCATTTTCCAGAGACCAGCCTTTCCTGATAACATGCCCAAAGTATATAAGTTGAATTCTCCCCACCCTTGCTTCCAAGGAGCACTCTGGCTGAACTTCTCCCAAGAGAGAAAGAACTATTTTTTCTTTTGGCATTCCATGGCAAATTTAATATTCTTCTCCAACTCCAACATTTAAAGGCATCAATTCTTATTTGTTTTTCTTATTCATCATTCAACTTTTACATTTATGTGAAGAATTTGAAAATACCATGGGTTGAGTCGGATGCATCCTATTCTTTACACTGACATCCTTGGTCTTTAGCGTTTTAGAGTTCTGCGGCATCACGTTTTTGCAATCCACCATTTGGTTTTCTGATTGCATCTTCTTTGCGTGTGTTGATTATGGATCCAAGTGAGATAGAGTCTATTACAACATCAGTCTTATCTCCATTTGATGTTGTTTATTGGGCCTGTTGAGAGGATTTTTGTTTTCTTGATATTGAGATATACACCATACAGCAAATTATAGTCTTTGAACTTAATAAGCGTTTTAATAAGTCTTCTTTGTTTCCCACAAACAAGGTTGTGCCATCTACATATTGCAAGTTGTTGATGAGTCTTCCTACAATCCCAATTACACATTTTTCTTTATATTGTTGTTGTTGTTATGTGCCATCGAGTCATTTGTGACTCATAGCAACCCTATGTACAACAGCCCTAAACCCTGCTCTATCCTGTGCCAATCGCACTGCCTCTGACACGCCCATCCTGATTACCCCAGTCACTGAATCAATCCATCTCATAGAGGGTCTTCCCCTCCTGCGCTGTCTCTCTACCCTCCCAAGCATGATGTCCCTCTCCAAGGACCTGTCCCTCCTTACAACATGTCCAAAGTATGTCAGACGAAGGCCCAGAATCCTTGCCTCCAAGGAGTTGCTTGGTTTAATCCCCTCCAGGATGAATCTGTTTGTTTTCTTGGAAGTCCATGGTACATTCTATACTCTTCTCCAGCACCACAGCTCAAAGGCATCAATTCTCCTTTTATTTGCTCAGCATACACTTTCAATGGGTACAATGAAAAGATACAGTCCTGGTTTTGAAAATAACTTAATAACTTTGGAGGGACTGGAGAGCATTATGCTAAGTGAACTAACTCAGCCTCATAAGTATAAATACAGTACAAGAGTATTATTGTAGGAATAGAAAGATAACTTGTAAAAAGTGTATGAGATTCCAAGAGTGTGGGAGGAGAGGGGAGGAGCAGAAGGGTGAGGATGGATATGGAAGTAATGATAGGATCACAAATTTGATGGGTAGAGGGTTATGGAAATGGGAAAGATCTGGTGTGGGGGAAAATATATAAATGAACTTTGTGAGTAAACCAGTAGAAAATAAAAATTTTATTTAAAATAATAAGAAAGGTTACAGCCCGGATGGTATTTTCCTGAATTTAAACCCTGCACGAGCCTCTTGTTCCATTTCAAGAACAGCTTGTTTGTGCAGGTTCTGTATGGGTATAATTAAATATTCTGAGATTCCCATTCTTTTCAATGTTGTCCACAATTTATTATGGGCCACATAGTAAAAAACCTTTGAATAGGAGATAAAACACAAGTAAACATCTTCCTGGTGTTTTCTATTTTAGCCAAGATCCATCTGAGCTCAATAATAAAAGTATATATGCGCTTTTGTTGTTGTAGTAAGTGATACCAAGTGAACTACAACTCATAGTAACCCTAGAAGAACCGATCAGAATCTTGCTCTATTCTGTTCCATCCTCACTATCCTTGACCCCAAAATTACAAAGAAATGACAAACGTCTTCAGGTTAATTCCAAACATTTGAAAGAGTTAATGTGATTTTTCATCTTAGTAAAATAGATTTCTGTTTATATCACAGTAAAGAAGTTTGAGTTATTATGCAATTTTTAAGTGTATGTAAACCTCAAAAAGTTTTTAAAAAAAATAAGTTTAATGTTTTAATACTGTAAACCATTATATATCTTGTAAAGAACTCCATACTTGTGTTTCTTATTGATGATGGTAAGTGACAGTTAATTTTTAAAGTTGTGATTTGAGTGAAAATTTACAGAGGTGATTGTATTTTTCCATTCAACTCATCATGTACATTTTATTAGTTTGTTGTTGTTGTTGTTATGTGCTGTCAAGTCGTCTGTGACTCACAGAGGCACTATGCACAACAGCTCTGAAGCCTGCCCTATCCTGAGGCAATCTCACTGACTCCAAGACACTCAGTTACTTTTGATTTTTGGACTCCAATTCTTTACACATTTCATTATAATACTTTGCTTTGTCTTCCTGTGCTGCCCTTTGAAATCTATTCAGCTCCTAACGTCTTTATTTCTTCCCTTTACTTTGGCTTCTAGGAGCTCTAGTACAATATTCAGAGTCTCTCTGACATCCATTTTGGTCTTTTCTTCCTCCTCAGTCTTTGTAATGACTGTTCATGGATGATATTCTCATTATCCTCCCACATCTCACCTGATCTTCGTTCATTAGTGCTCAAGGCCTCAAATATGTTCCTGAGTTGTTTTTAAATTCTGGTGGGACAGATTCAAGGTCAAATTTTGAATCCGGTGGATATGATTTGACTTTCGTTAGCTTTAATTTCAACTTGCCTACGAGTAGTTAACGGTCTGTTCCACAATCAGCACCTGGCCTACTTTTCACTGCTGATATTGAACTTCTCCAAGCATTCTTTCCTTCCTATAACATAACCATACTCTTCCCTCTTCTTTCCTGTGGTTCTTGTTTCCATTAATCTCTCTTTTCTACTCCTTCCTATGTTTTATGCTTTATCCCTGCACAAACATTACCACTTTTATCTTGTCAGGTTGTAATTACTTTCAGCATTTACTTTCCTGATGACTATGGTAAACTAAATTTCCTGTATCATGTTTTTTTGTTTTGTTTTATGTATAGCTATCTTTATTTGTTATTTAATCATGATATTTAAGTGAGTTAATTAATATTTTTGAAAAAATATCATAACTTTATTTTACCTTTTTAATTCCCTGCCTATAATAGCATGCATGTATACACATCTGTGTTTATATATACATCTGCACGTGTACACAAGTATAAATATGTCAACAAACAAGCAAGTTCTTATACAATGTTTCAATTACCTTTAGGCCTTTTAGTAGGATCCTAATGGGAAATATGAGCTGGAATAGTCAATAGGGAGTTGGGCTGCTAATGTAAGAGTGGCATTTTTCTGTTATTTGAATCTACCAGAAGCTCCTTGGGAGAGAGTTGGGCAATCTCCTCCCAGATGATTTACAGTCTCCCAAAACCCACTGGAGGATCAGCTTGTGAGTCAGACCTCATGATATCACACTTTTCCATGAATTTCTAGAATATTAATTGCTTGGAATTTTCCTGACTTTGCGTCCACTATTAGCAACTACTTCCACCAGTGTTACAATTGTGTATGACTGGTTACCACATTAAGTGAAAACTTAGAAGACTCTCTCTGAAAACCTTCACTGATTTTAGATATAAACTGCAGTGTGTAAATTAATAATATGTGATACATGAATAAATTAATGTAGATGACTTCTTCTAAGGCCCACTAGTTTAATTTCCTTAAGAGGTTCAACTATCAGGATAACTCAGAGATTTTTAAATTAATAGTAACCAAAACAATGATAACCACACTGGAGAAATGCAGTTTAACTAAAATTTTCACACTAAATGCAAGGCATTTTCAAGCTTTAGCAAAGCTCAATGCTCATTTATTTTGAAGTTACATTTCTATCAAGAAATTGCAACCAAAATGTCCCCAAATAAGGGAAATGTTAAATGAATTAAGTTGTGCTTCCATAATTAAATATCTCACACCAATTAAAAATCCTCTTTTGAGAAATTTTTAATGACTTGCAGAGAAGTTTATGTTTTGCTTTGTGGAAGGGAAAAAAAGCAGAATATAAAATTGAATATGTAGCACCATTCCAGTTTTGTTATAAAGAAGGAAGAGGAGAAGGAGATGAAACACATATAATTGATATCTCTATGTAGAGGCATTTGGTATGAGTTTTATTCTTTATATATTTTCATAGTTTCTAAAATTTTTGTAATATCTATATAAAAGTCTTATAATTAAAAACGTATACAATTGTAGGGGAGAGGGTCAATCTGAATCACAAAGAAAGAAAGAAAGTAAGAAAGAAATCTGTTTTGCATTAGAGAAATTCCAATGTAGTTAAGATAGTGAATGTCAAGACTGTGGCAGTAACGTTACTGTAAATGAATTCAAAGTATAAAACTTTTTCCCGTTTTCTTTCTCAAAGTTACCGCCAAACATTCTCAAGTCTAAGAGGCACATTTTAACATTCATATTTTAACATTCTGAAATTGGAATGTCCTAAATTTATTTTTCTTTATTTTCCACCCAAAAGCTGTTAGTAAACCTTACAAATAGCCTCTTACAAGAGATGGTATTTTACAAAATCTGAAATGCCACATATTATTTTCAGTCCTCTGTTGTCTCTTGCCACCTCCTTTCCCCCCTCCTCCCATCTTCTCTTCTTTCCTTCTTACTTTGTAACATTATTGAGTGTTTCCTACACACCTGGTAAGGTGCTCAGGAAAGGAGTAGTATCCGTGTGACATAGTCCCTACCCTAATCGAATCTATGGTCTAGGGAGTAGCAGACATCTTTAGAGAGGCTCTTTCAATAAAGTGAGAAGAATGCTGTGATGGTGGGGTGAACATGGGTTTTTTTTTGGGATGTCAAATCCAGAGAAGTCATTGTATAAGTGACATTTGAACAAAGACCAGAAAGTTCACAAGAATTACCCACAGAAAAGCCACTGAGGTAGGAAGTATTCAAGAAAGAGTGAGCATGTGTTCAAACAGCCAGTAGAGAAATGATGGGGCAGGAGGAGTGCAAAGGGAAGATAGTAAGGAGAAAGAAAGGTATAAAAATATATACACTTAAAGATGGACAGACAGACACAAAGGAGAAAAAAAAAGATACACCAAAAAGGCAAACAGAAGACAAAGACAAAAGAAAAAGTGAGTGTGTATCAGGAATAGAAAGAGATGGGCAGAATGTTAAGGAGAGCATTAAAAAGCTTAGGAGACTGAGAGGAAAGTATTGGAGAACTGGTAATGCTTCTTCTGAACTTTAACCCCAAAAATGTCAAGGCCTGGGGCTAACAAAGGAAAAAAAGGATCAGACTATTTAGATAGTATTAGGGTTGTGTGTCACACTAGGATTGAATCCTGAGGGATCAAGGTATAGAGTAAGAGTTTTAAGTCTGATGTGGTTTGGTTTCAGAAAGATTACACTAAATCCAGTGTGGAGAAAGAATTATTTGACAACCCAAACTGTGATGCTTTTCTTTCAATTTATCATTCCTCTGTCCCTCGTATTCCTACCTGAGGAACCCCACTAAATCTTCATCCTTCCAGTCAGGGGCAGTCCCTTCTTCCTCTTGATTGTAACACTGCCTGTACATCGGACGTGGTGCGGTCTTGGTTTGCCTTTGTCGCTCTTGTCCATCAGCCCTAGGGACCATGCAGTGCCCTGCAAGGGAAAGGTCACGGACTTTAGCTCGGGCTGACCGATCTTGTATATCTCACCTTCCCCACTGAAGGCTTGTGTAGCCTTTGATACATTTCAAAAATCATATAGGAACTCAGTTTGTTTCTTTATCAGGATCAACACTGAGTTCATGGTTTTGTGAGGATTAGTTAGAGATTTTCTATAAAATGCTTGGTTGATGGTGAATTCTCAGGGTATATTTTACTCTCTCCCTGCTTAGATTTATTTATCTCCTTTGAGTCTCCTATGAAACAGGGATGGTGAAACTTCATCTCAGATACTCTAAGGGATCTTGTCAGAAGAAACCATTCTTTGAAAAAAGATATGTTGGGAGGCAGAAGGTCTATGAAAGAGAGGAAGATTTTAAATAAAATGGGTTGTCACAATAATTGCAAAAATGAGCTTAAGCAATCATGATGATGGCATAAAATTAAAAAGAAAGGTTCCAATTTGTTGTTCATGGGGTCCAAAGTTTCCAATTTGTTGTTCATAAGATCATTATTAGGGAGTTCTGGTGGTCTGGTGGCAAGAAACTGCGCTGGAATCCTGAAGGCATGCAGTTCAAATCCTCCAGCTGCTCGATGGGAGAAGAATGGGCAATCACTTCCCATGTGATTAACTAACTTAACTGACTTTGGAAAGGTTCTGGAAGGTCAGCTATGGGTCAATTCTGACTCAATGGTACACAACAATAGCAACAACAGGGTTTTGATGACTCTTAATCAACTCCACTGTACCTAACAACTACAGCATTGTATCTCTACATTGTTGGTAATGTCTATACAGAAAGAGCACTAAGGGAATGGTTGTTGAGTAAGTGGAAATAATACAAAGTCTCCCGAGTCAGACATTTATACTTCATTAATTTGGGTTATATTTATATCTGACTTTGGTTACATTCTTTATAATTGAGTAATATTATGTACCTCCTGTATCTTCTTTGATAACTGACAAATCTAGTGTCACTGATGCTGGAAGGGTTAACTTCAGCCCTTAAGGAGCTACCTTGCTACCTTAAAAACTACCCCTTACCTAAGAGCATGCCTATTTCTTAGGGAATTCTGTATCTAATGACTGATCCATAAAATATGGGGTTCTATAACTCAACTCTGAAAAGTTCCCTGCAGACTTGACTTAAGTATTCTTTGAGGCTCCATTGCAACAAATTTCTCCCTCTATCCAATTCTACCCAATTCAAGAAGCCGAAACAAAAGGAAAACTTGTTGGAGTGAAAGAACTGAACAGAAGATTTCAAAGGTTCCTCAGAAGGACAAAGAGAAGTAATATAGTGGAATTTGCAGAAATCTGGAATTGGAGAATAAAAAGAGAACTCACTGTGAATTTCTCAAGTTGAAAGAAATGAAAAACAAATATAAACCTTGTGTTATAATATTGAAAGATGTTGTGGGCAATATATTGAATGACCCAGAAAGCATCAAAAGAAGGTGGAAGGTATATATTTATGCCACAGTAACAGAAGGAATTTGACACTGAAAAATGTCAGGAAGTACCTTACAAAGAGGAACCAATGGTAATGAAGGAGAAAGCAGAAGCTGCATTGAAGGCATTGACAAAAAATAAGGCCCTAGGAATCAATGTGATACCAATTGACTTGTTTTAATTAACAGATACAGCCTTGGATGCACTCACCAGTCTATGTCAGGAAATTTTGAGGACAGCTGCTTGGCTTACAGATTGGAAGAAGTCCATATTTCTTCCTATTCCCAAAAAGGAGATCCAACTGGACTATCAAAAAATATCATTACTATTGCATGCAAGCAAAATACTACTGAACATCACTAATAAATGCTGAAATATTACATAGACAGGGAATTTCCAGAAGTTTAAACATGATTTAGAAGAAGCTGTGGCACTAGGAATATCATTGCTGTGTCAGATGGATCTAGGTATCCCAGAGCACTTGATTGTGCTCACATGGAATCTATACCTGGACCAGGAGGGTGTTGTGTGAAAGCAGCAGTGGAGCACTGCATGTTATGTAATTGGGAAGGGAGTGTATCAGGGTTGTATTCTCTCTCCATACATCTTCAATCTGTATGCTGAGCAAGGTATCCAAGAGGCTGGACTCGATGATGAGGAATGTGGCATCAGGATTGGATGGAGGTTCATCAATAACCTTCATTATGCAGATTATACAACCTTGCTTGCTGAAAAGTGAGGAGGACTTGAAGCTCTTGTTGCAGCACATAAAGGAATGAAGACTTCACTATGGATTGTGTCTCAATATCAATTAAAAAAATATTCTTACCACTGGACCAAGAGGCTATGCCAGGATGGATGGAGAGGAGATTGCAACTGTCAACAGCTTCATTTTGCTTAAATCCACAATTAACACCCTTCATAGGAGCAGTCAGGAAATAAGGAGACACATTGCACAGTTAAGGACCTCTCCAAATTATTGAGTAGTAGTGATGTTAGTTTGAGGACTAAGTTGAGACTAAGTTGAGGATTATCTGATTCAGGCTATAGTCTTTCTGATTACTTGCAATGCATCTGAGACCTTGACAATGCATAAGGATAACAGAGGGGGGGAAATGATGTCTTTGAGCTGTGGTGTTGGAGAAGAGCTGTGACCATCCTAAGGATGTCCAAGAGAACAAACAGATATGTCTTGGAGAGGGTATAGCCGGAGAGTGTTCTTTAGAGGCAAGAATGATGAGGCTTCACCTCACATACTTTGGACATGTTGCTAGGAGATGCTGTTCCTTGGAGAAAGACGTGATGTTGGGGAGGGTGGAAGGTTGGCAAAGGAGAGGAAGACCCTGAACCAGGTGGATTGACAAGGTGACTGCTGCAATGGACTATTGTGTGTTAGGAATTGTGAGGATGCTGTAGGATGTAACAGGGTTCATAGGGTCGTTATGAGTCATTTTCAACTCGATGGCACCTAAAACCAACAACAACCCACTTCTACTTCTTCATTTTGTCCTCTATTGTGCCCGTCCAGGATAAGTTTTTCAGAGTTTGCTGTCTAGGCAGACAAATTGATAACATCTCTGAAGTCAGATCTTCAAAATGTTCCCCTTTTAATGCTAAGAAAATGCCTTTCAAAAGCCTTAGAATGCCTTGAATATTTGTGATTGGCTGTGTTTACTGAGTCTCCTGTAATGAAGGAACATGACTATGAATGTTTCATGGTACGTTCCTATGAAACAGCAATTTTTCAGTGAATTCCCTAGCTTTCTGGTCCCCCAGGGACTAATAAAACTTTGTGAGTCAGAGTTGGAGGTAGGCAGACTCCAAGGGAACAGTTTTCTCCAATATTTTAAAATGGTACAATTTATAACTTGAAATTAAAAACAATATAAATTAGTAATTCAATCCCAGAATTCCAATTTAATGAACTAGAGGTTTTATTACATTATTGTTTTGTTCCACTGGACCAATCTTCTGGCATATGAATAGGAAGTTCTTCTTTATTAATAAATAAGTACATAAAAAAATTAAAGGTGTCCTCTCTACAATTATGTTGATGTCTCACAGGAATGTAAATTCAATAATGTAAAATATTGTTTTCTTTGTATATGCACAACCTCTGTGGATAAGACTGTGAAATTTGTGTCCTTTTTCGTTTAAACTCTTTTTAAGTGTAATGCAGCAAAGCAATTGCTCCCAAGTGGCAAGGGAAAAGCACTTACCAGGAATTTTTTTTTTTATTATTAGATTTCAGTTCTAGTTGTATAAAATATAGGGAAAGGAGATTTTTAACATTGAAAGAGTGACCAATGACCAGTAATGTGGAACATCTGCATACGATTCAAAGTCAATGCAATGCTGGTCTACCAGGGATAAAACTGATGCCTGGAATCTTGAAAATAGTTGCTTCACCATTCCTTCTTCTCTACAATACCTTCTCAACTGTAATGGGCTGGGCGGTAATATGCAACAGATGTAAAATTCCTATTACAATTATTTTAAAGACTTGAAATCCTGGTAATGGCATTGTTCTAGGATCTCATCCTCATCTAGACAACATGCTTTCTTTAAGAGACTTTATTAATATTAAGTTTGGGGTGTTTTGTGTGGGTAGTTTTTCTTCTTGAGATTTTATTTCATTTTAAGGTAGGTCCTTATGTAGAATATCATTGACCATATGTACGACTAGGATGTTTATAAAGTTCTTCTTACTTTTATTCTATTTAAATAATCACATTCCTTTGTCTCTGTGTTTGCTCTCATTAGATTTTGTTCATTGTCTAGCTCTTTTCCACCCAATCGCTCGGCTAGTCTGTCTAATACTTCTCTTAATCTGAACATTCACATTGAGACAGACTAGGAAGAAGGATTGGCCATCCACTTCTGACATAGCAGGCCTCCGAAAACCCTATGTACAACAGAACACATTTAGATAACAGAGATGGCAAAGGAGGTTGAGTTTTCAAGCATGGATAAACAAAGTAAGAGGAACAGTTGTAAGCAGACACTGGTGACTGGGACATGGAATGTGAGAACCATGAATGTAGGAAAATTAGATATTGTTAAGGAAGAAATGGAACGCATAAATATTGACATACT
>NW_006399974.1:2806845-2807717 GCF_000299155.1 Elephantulus edwardii | reverse complement strand
AACAACAACAACAACAACAACAACAACAACAACAACTTCTACTAGCTATCTGATAGGCAAGCTCCATGAGGCAAAGGATCCAGTCTTGCTTCCAGCTATAACTCAGCACTCAACCCAGTGGCTGGTGGGAAAAAAAGCATAGAATTTGTATCCATTGACTAAGTGAATGAATGCCTATGTGAATATGTGGCTTCTCCCTTTATTTTTCAGACTAATTAATATTTATCTCATATTTGGTATACGGGAACTCGAGTGGTTAAGTGATAAGGAATTTACACTGCCAACCCAAATGCAGGAAGTTCAAATTCACCAGTTATTCCACAGGCGAAAGATAACCATCCTCCTATGTGATTTATAATCTCTGAACGCCAGCTATGATTTGGTTCTGACTCGATGGCAAAGAGTTTGTGTTTAATATCATATATACCATATACACCATATATATATATACAGACACATATAAACCTACAAATTATTTTGTCATTTATTAGCCATATCTATAACTGCTATAGGTCTGTCACAGATTGAGACTAAAATTGCTTATTCACTGAATTTTATTTCTTTTCTATATTGAAATATAAAATATTGAACAAATGAGAAAAGTTTTCATTCCTTGACAGTCTCATGGAATTGATCTTCTAAACAATTCTTGTTGTTCTTGTTGTTGTTGATTGCCTTTGAGTGGAGCATGAGTCTTAGTGACCCTTTAAACAAAAGGCCTGAAGCCCCCCTATGACAATCAACATTTATCAAAGTTCATAGAGTTTCCAGAAGCATGTTATTTAGAAAGTAGATGCCACTCCTGCTTCCAGAAAATTATTCTGTAAATATGTTACATTTTTTCAATATATTTCTTTTTATTCTATTTTTTT
>NW_006399974.1:2797713-2806652 GCF_000299155.1 Elephantulus edwardii | reverse complement strand
AATATAATCCACTCTGCAACCCTCATTGCGTACTCCTACAATAAACATAATGCATTTTATAAACAGTTTACTGAGTAAGCAAGAATGTATAGGAAATATTGAGAGAACAAAATGAAGTGAAAGAAGAAATTCAGAAAGAAGGGCTCTGGAGCCCTCCAAAATAAAACAATTGGAAGTTGAAAATCTAAGGGATCATTATTTTTTCTGGAGATCCAAATGTTCATTCTTGAAAAATTGAAAGAACATGGACAGAAGCCAATATTTGTTATTGTTGTTGTTGCTTGTCACCCAATTAAAACCAACTCATAGCTGTCTGACCCTCCAGAAGGTTGTCAGAGGCTTTAAATAACAAAGACGGAGACAGGTGTATTCCAACCACATGCCTTTCTGTTGGCAGTACAGTTCTTACCACTAGGCCACCAGAACACTCTAAGGGCAATATTTAGAGACAGCTTCAACTTTAATGACACATTCTTCTTCATATTGTTCAGTTTCTCAAATGATATGTTCAGCATACAGATTGAACAGGTATGGAAAGAGGATGCAACCCTGACACAAAACTTTCCTGATTTTAAACCATGTTGTGTTTCCTTGTTTTGTTCAGACAATAGCTTCTTGATCTAAGTATAGGTTTCACATGAGCACAATTAAATGTTCTGGTATTCCTGTTCTTAATATTATTCACAATTTTTTGTAATAAGCACAGTAAAATTACCTTGCAAAAATCAATAAAATACAAATAGATGTCTTTTGGTATTCTCTACTTTCAGCCAAGATGAATCTGATACCAAAAATGATAACTGCCTTTTCATAGTCTCGTCTTTGTCCATCTTGAACTTCTGTCAGTTCCTTGCCGAAGTACTGTTACAATCAATTTTTAGTAATCTTCAGAAAGACGTTACTTACATGTGGCATTAATGATATTGCTTGATAATTTCCACACTCTGTATAATCACCTTTATCCCCACTCCCCCACGCAACTAAGGACAAATATTGATCCTTTTAACTCAGTTGGTCAGGTAGGTTCTTTATTTTAGCATGACCCTGGAACCTCTACACTATAGAAGCAGATATAATTAGAGCAATGCATCTTTTGAAGAGTAAGTCATCCTTGGACAACACAAATTGGCAGTGATTGTCTCTTTATGTTAGCCATCTCTGACTGAGTTATCCTGCCTGCATCCATCTCTTAAACTGTTCATCTAGAGATGAACAGCCTAGGCTCCTCTGAGACCAGAAGAAATTTTGTTCCAGGGTAGGTTCCTCAACCCCTGAATGCATCCTAGTCACACCCTAGATCAAAAGAGATACTACCTGTGACCTTGATGATGTCTTGCCATCTTAGTTACCAAGGTAACAAAAATACATTAAGAGGGACCTTGTACTTGAGGACTTGGAGGATCAATGAAGGAGAAGAATACAGTGTCTGTGGCAATAGGTTCTTGCTCATAGAGTTGCAATAAACGATTTGATGGCACTTAACGATAACAGCAACAACATATTTGACCACTTTTGAAATAACAGACTGTAGGGGGAAAATCCTATGAATAACAGAGGAACATTGTTAGATACAGTACTGAAAGTGGAGCCTTTCTGATTGGAAGACACTAAAAAATAAGTAGAAACAGCTATAAACATTTACTAAGAACTAGAACATGGAATGTACAAAGTATGAATCTAAGAAATTGAAAGTTCTAAAAAGTTAATAGAATTCCTAAAGATTGACTTTCTAGACATTTAAGAGCTGAGATAGATTCAATATTGACTGCTTAGAATCAGCCAATCATATGATTTATAATTAATTCCTGTTGGAGGGTCAATTATAAATCAGTTCCAACTCAATGACACACAACAATTATAACAACAACAAAAACAATCAACTTTAGATGTTTGAAATTGATGTGGTCATGCAGTCAATTTGCATAAGTAGTAATTGGTGATGAAAATGCAGAAGTTGGAAATAACGAAGGTCTGGTAGTTGAAAAATAATTATTTATTAAAAGAAATGAGGTTGGAGACCTAATGATTTACTTTTATACAATCAATGATTTATTCATTGCAAACACATTTTTTAAAATAACATAAATTGTGACTATACATGTAGACCTTATTTGATGAACTGCACAAAATCAAATTCACTACATCTGTGGAAAGAGTCAATGGAGAACCTCAATATCAGTAGTCAAAACAAGGCCAGGGCCTAACTGTGGAAGACATTCATATCCAAATTCAAATTGAAGTTAAAGAATATTTTTTAAAAAGTACATAACAATCTAAATGTGACCTTGAATTTCTCTCATCTGAATTTTAAAAAAGTATCAATTTATGCACTGAGCACTAGTTATTAAAGATCCAATGAGTTGTGGATAACATCAAGGGTATTATTCATGAAGAAAGCAATAAGTCATTACAATGACAGGGGATAAAGAATAGACCAAAATGGATGTCAGAAGAGACTCTGAATATTCCTCGAGAATGTAGTGGATCCAAAACAAAGGGGAGAAATGCTGAACTAAAAGAGATGAATAAGAGATTTCAAAGGGCAGTTCAAGAAGACAAAGCAAGCTATTACAATGGTATATGTGAAACGCTAAAATTAGAAAGTAAAAAGGGAAAAATATGTCTGGAAATTCTCAACTTCAAAGAATTGGAAAGCTAATTCAAACCTCAAATTGGGATACAGAAGTATTCTGTGGTCAAACTCTTTAATTATACAGGAAGCATCAAAAGAAGACAGAAGGAATATAGAGTCACAGTACTAGAAAGACTTGGTCAAAAAGGAAACATTTCCAGAAATAGGTAGCATATGATGAAGAACCAATGGTAATGGAGCAAGAAGTTCCAGCTGCACTTAAGAAATTGGCAAAAATTAAGGTCCCAGGAATTGGCAGACTATCAATTCCAATAAATAGATATATCCCTGGACATGCTCAGTCATTTCTGTTAAGAAATTTGGAAGACAACTACTTGGTCATCCGACTGGAAGGAATCTACGTTTATTATTCATTCTCAAAAAAAGTGATTCAACATAACATGGAAATTATTGGACAATATAGTTACTACTGCATGCAAATAAAATCTCACTAAAGATTATTAAAAAATTGTTAGAACAGAACATCTACAAGGACTCACCAGAAATTTAAGGTTGATCCAGAAGAAACCGAAGCAAAAAGGATATTATTTTTCTGATGTCCAATGGATTTTGGTTGAAAGCAGAGAATACCAGAAAGATGTTTATCTGTTTTATTGACTATCATGATACTAAAGAGTTGAATAGACGATTTCAAAAGGCAGCACGGGATGACAAAGTAAAATATTACAATGGAATGTGCAAGGAGTTGGAGTGAGAAAATCAAAAGGGCCGAACTTGCTCAGCATATCTTAAGCTCAAGGAACTGAAGAACAAATTCAAAACTCGAGTTTCTACAATTAAGGATGCTTTAGGCAGAATGTTAAATGATCCAGGAAGTATTAAAAAAGATGGAAGGAATATATTGAGTCACTGTATCAAAAGGAATTGGAAGACACAGAAGAATTTCATGAAACAACATATGAGCAAGAGCCTATGGTGATGAAAGAAGAAGTTCAGGCTGCTTTGAAGGATATGGCAAAAAATAAGGCTCCAGGCATAGATGGTATACCAATTGATATATTTCAGTTAACAGATGCTGCCCTGGACGTGCTCACCAAGTTGTGCCAAGAAATCTGGAGAACGACCACTTGGCCAACTGACTGGAAGAGATCGATATTTGTTCCTATTCCAAAGAAAGGTGACCCAACAGAATGTGGAAACTACAGAACAATCTCATTGATTTCACATGCAAACAAGATTTTACTGAAGATTATCCAAAAACGACTGGAACAGCACATCAACAGAGAACTGCCAGAAGTCCAAGCTGGGTTTAGAAGGGGTCGTGGAACTAGGGATATTGTAGCTGATGTTAGATGGATCTTGCCTGAAAGCAGGGAATGCCAGAGGAATGTCTATCTGTGTTTCATTGACTATGCAAAGGCATTTGACTGTGTAGATCATAACAAACTATGGCTGACTCTGAGAAGAATGGGAATCCCAGAACACTTGATCGTTCTAATGTGAAACTTATACTTGGACCAGGAGGCAGTCATCAGAACAGAGCAAGGGAACACTGCATGGTTCAAAATTGGGAAGGACGTCTGCCAGGGATGCCTCCTATCTCCATACCTTTTCAATCTATATGCAGAACAGATTATCCGGGAGGCTGGGCTCTATGAGGAGAAATGTGTGGTCAAGATTGGTGGATGATTTATCAACAATCTGCGTTATGCGGATGACACAACCCTGCTCGCTGAAACTGAAGAAGACCTGAAGCGCCTGCTGCAGAGTGTCAAGGTACTGCAGCCTACAATATGGATTGAGGCTCAATGTCAAGAAGACAAAGATTCTCACCACTGGACCAATTGGCAGCATCAGGATGGATAGTAAAGGGATTGAGATTGTACACAGCTTTAGTTTGCTTGGCTCCACAGTCAACAGTCTTGGCACCAGCAGCCAGGAAATTAAAAGGCGCATTGCCATGGGAAAGTCTGCTGTTAGGGACCTCTCCAAAGTACTGAAGAGCAATGGTGTCTCTCTGGAGACTAAGGTGCATCTGATATAGGTCATGGTCTTCACAATCACTTGTTATGCATCAGAGAGTTGGACAATGACCAAGGAGAATAGAAGGAGAATTGATGCCTTTCAGTTGTGGTGCTGGAGAAGAGTATTGAGAATACAATGAACTGCTAGAAAAACAAACAGATTTGTCCTGGAAAGGGTTAAACCGGGTAGCTCCTTGCAGGCAAGGATTCTGAGGCTCAGTCTAACATACTTTGGACATGTTGTGAGGAGAGACAGGTCCTTAGAGAGGGACATCATGCTTGGGAGGGTGGAGGGACAACGCAGGAGAGGAAGGCCCTCTTTGAGGTGGATTGATTCAGTGACTGGGATAATTGGGATGGGAGTGTCAGAAACAGTGCGATTGGCACAGGACAGAGTGGAGTTTAGGGCTGTTGCACATAGGGTCGCTGTGAGTGGCAAGTGACTCGATGTCACATAACAACAACAAGAACAACAACAACATATAGGAAGCAAAACAAGAGATGTCATTGCTGATGCCAGACTTATCTTGATTAAAAGCAAAGAATATAAGTAAGATGTTTACTGGTGATTTAATGATCATGCTAAGACATCCTAGAAAGCTCTGGTAGTCTAGTGGTAAGAAGCTGCACTGTAATCCTGAAGGCATGTGGTTCAAGGCTACGAGCTGCTCCAGAGGAGAAGGATGGGCAATCTCCTCTCACGCAATTAAGTGCCTCTGAAAACCCGGTGGAGAGTTAGCTATGTGGAGAGTTCCAACTCAGTGGTACGCAACTTCAACAAAGATTTTCTATTGTGATTTTTTGGGTTTTTTTTCCATTTTTTAAAGAGGGGTTTATTTGCTTATTTTTATCCAGTCAATACTCATAGAAGCAGGAATCAAGAAATCAGTGTATTGCACTGGATTTTATAAAGTGCTTAAGTGCAAGGATGTCATTTTAAACACTAAGGTGTACTTGACTCATGCTTTATATTCATGTGAAATCAAATAATGAATAAGCAAGACCAAAGATGAACTGACACTTTTGAGTTATTTTTTGGTCAAGAACACTGAATATAACATGGAAGGCTCAACGAGCAAACAAGTACGTCTTGGAGGAAGGACAGCCAGAATGGTCCACAGAGGTAAGAATGATGAGATTTTGTCTCTCATATTTTGGAGAAGTTGCTGGGAAAGCCAGGTCATGGAAATAACAGATAGAAAAGTGGAGAGGATCCCTGAAGGATATGAAGACTGTCAGTGAGATGGATGGATGCCAAGACTGCAACAATAGGCTCAAAATGATTGTGAGGGTGGTACAGGATAAAGAAATTTTATTTTATTGTACATATAAAAGTAATGTCAAAGTCATTTTAAGGGAATGGGAACTAACCCAGGGCAGACTCTCCATTAACTTCCCAAAACTGTAAATCATTAAGAGGAGCTCCCCTAACTGTCCAAGGAATCTCTGATGGATTCAACCTCCTAGAGAGTTTTGCCTTTGGGGTAGCAGTGCAACTCCCTAAGGACTATTGTTACGGGCCCTTGACTCAACTATGACTCATCATGATCCTATGAACAATAGTTCTAAACCCTGCCCTATCTTGAGCCAACTTCACTGTCTCTGACACACTTAGTCCCATTGCCACAGTTACTGTGTCAATCCATTTCATCCAGGGTCTTCCTCTCTTGTACTGTCCCTCCGCTCTTCCAAACATGATGTCCTTTTCCAGGAATTGGTCCCTCCTGGTAACATGCCCAGAGTATATCAGATGAAGCTTCACAATCCTTGCTTTTAAGGAGGAATCTGGCTTCACTTTCTCCAGGAGAGACCTGCCTGTTCTCTTGGCAGTCCATAGTATGTTCAATACACTTCTCCAACACCATAACTCAAAGGCATTTTTTTTCTGTCATCCTTAGGCATAGTCTAGCTCGCAGATTCATAGCAAGTAATTGAGAAAGACCATAGCTTGGATCAGATACACCTTAGTCTCTAGACTGACACCATGCTCCTTAGCACTCTGAAGAAGTTCCTGACAGTAGATTTCTCCAAAACAACTCATCTTTTGATTACTTGAGTGCAGGTGCCAGGAGTGTTGATTGTGGATACTAGTGAGATGAAATTGTTAACAATCTCAATCTCTTTTTCCATCAAACATGATGTTGCCTATAAATCTAGTGGTGAGAATTTTTGTTTTCTTGATGTTGAGATGCAAGCCATATTGGAGACTGCAGTCCTTGACCTTCTGTAGCAAACACTTCGAGTCTTCTTCAGTTTTGGCAAGCAAGCTTGTGTCATAAGCTTAGTGCACATTGTTGAGTTTTCCTCTAATCCTGATATCACATTCCTCTTCATAATGACTAGCCTCTCAAATGATCTACTCTGCATCTAAATTGAAAAGATATGGAAATAGGATGCATCCCTGATGCTCTCCTTTCTTGATTTTGAACCACACAGTGTTTTTATGTTCTATTCATACGACTGCTTCCTGTTTTAAGTATAGGTTTCACACGAACACAATCAAGTGTTCTGAAAACCCATTATTCTCAACGTTAGTCACAATTTGTTGTTATTCACACAGTCAACTTCTCCAATATCACAGCTCAAAGTCATCAGTTCTTCTTCTATCATCCCTATTTATTGTCCAGCTCTCAGATGCATAGCAAGTTATCCAAAAGACAATATCTTGAATCAGACACACCTTTATTCTCAGACTGACTTCAGTACTCCTCAATAATTTGGAGAGGTCTCTAACTGCAGACTTTCCCAGGGTAATGTGTCTCCTTTTTCCCTGACTGCTGGTACCAAGGGTTTTAAATGTGGAGTCAAGTAAGATGAAATTTTTAGCAGTTTCAATCTCTTCTCAATCCATCACGATGTTGCCTATCAGTCCAGTGGTAAGAGTCTTCGCTTTCTTGACATTGAGATGCAATCCGTATCTAAGGCTGCATTCCTTGATCTTTAACAAATTCTTCAAGTCTTCCTCACTTTCAGCAAGCAAGGTTGTGTCATCTACATAACACAGGTTATTGATGAGTATCCCTCTGATCCTGATGTCACATACCTCTTCATAGAGTCCATCTTCTCAAAAAATTTGCTCAGCCTACAAATTGAATAGGTATGGAGAAAGAAAATAACACTAACACACTATTCCTAATTTTAAAACATTCAGTTTCCCCCTGCTCTGTTTGCACAACAGTTTTCTGGTCCAGGTATAGGTTTCACATGGGCACAATTGAATGCTCTGAGACTCCCATTCCTCTTAGTGTCAACCACAACTTTGTTATGATCAACAAAATCAAATGATTTTCATAGTCAATAAAGTACGAATAGACATTCTTTTGATATTCTTTACTTTCAGCCAGGATCCATCTGACAGAAACAATGATATCCCTGGTGCCATGTATTCTTCTAAATCCTGCTTGAACTTCTACCAGTTCTCTATCTATGTACTGTTATGTTTTTGAATGATCTTCAGCAGTATTTTGTTTGCATATGATATCAATGATATTGTTTGATAGTTTCCACATTCTGTTGGGTCACCTCTCTTGGGAATGGTAATGGATGATAAGGGCAATATTGTGAATGAGCCAGAAAGCCTCAAAAGAATATAGAGGGAATACATAGACTCATTGTATCACAAAGAAGTAATTGACAGTGAAAAATGCCAGGAAGTACCATATGAGCGGGAGGCAATGGTAATGAAGGAGAAAGTGGAAATTGAATTGAAGGCATAAGAAAAAACATAAGGCTCCAATAATTGATGGGATACTAATTGACTTGTTTCAATTAAAAATGCAGCCTTGGATGTGCTTACCAATCTGTGCCAGGAAATTTAGAGGACAGCTGTCTGGTCAATGGATTGGAAGAGGTACTTATTTGTTCCCCTTCCAAAGAAAGGTAATACGACAGAATGTGAAACCTATCAAATGATATCCTGTCACTTACAATCTTGAATTTCAGGATGGATCTCAAAATTTATTTATTATTATTATTTTTTTTAACCGCTGGAGAAGCTCAATATCAGCTGTGAAAAATAGGCCAGGAACTGATTGTGGAACAGACCACCAACTACTCATATGCAAATTCAAGCTAAAGCTGAGAAAAATTAAACCAAATCCAAGGCAACCAAAATATGACTTTGAGTCTATCCCACCTGAATTTCAGAACCATCTCAGGAACAGGTTCGAGGCTTTGAACACTAATAAGCGAAGGCCAGATGAGTTGTGGGAGGATATCAAGGGTATGATCCTGGAAGAGTGCAAACAGTCATTACAAAGACAGAAGAGGAAGAAAAGACCAAAATGGATGTCAGAAGATACTCTGAAAATTGCAATGGAGCG
>NW_006399974.1:2775522-2796032 GCF_000299155.1 Elephantulus edwardii | reverse complement strand
TAATTGGGATGGGAGTGTCAGAGACAGTGCGATTGGCACAGGACAGAGTGAAGTTTAGGGCTGTTGTACATAGGGTCGCTATGAGTCGCAAGCGACTCGATGGCACATAACAACAACAACAACAACATCCATGTAGCCAAATTTCCTCACTTTTTCATTCCTGGAATAATAGATCAAAAGTTTTTCTGAATATCAGAGCTAACTCAATATTTTTTAATTAAAATTTATTAATTTTAGTGAACATTTCCAGACATTTTAGGTTTCCATTCATTCATTATTGCACTATTTTCTCTATGCTCCCCCCCCCAGTTTGTTCCTCCTTTTTTCCCCTTGAAAGTTTGTTTTAATTGTCCCACTAGCACAGTGCTTGTCAAAGCCAGTTTTGATTAATCTCCTTTGTTAGTGTGTTCTTTGTCATCCCCTATCAGTCCTCCCTGATTGAGACTTTACCTTGATTCATAAGGAAAAGGGGACGGCGTATTCTCTTAGGTACTTCCTGTTGACAAGGGATGCTGTAGGTTTCAGCTTGAAGATCTTCTCTCACTACTCTAAAGGACCATTTGGCAATAGGAAACACGTAGACTATTGTGGAGATTGATTTTGGAGAGCTAAGTCAATCTTATGTAATTGCAACAACATGTTTATGATTATAATTCTATTTGGGAATCTTTTTTATGTTAATGAGGAAAAATTAGTGTAGAGCACATCTTGAGTCAATCTTTGTTTAAAGTCTTCAGCAATTTTTAAAAGTGAAAATGAGTTATGTGACCAGAGAGTTTGAGAATCTTCCAAGTATAAATTAGGAGATATGCACAAGAATGATCATTGACACCGTTTGCAGCAAACACACAGTAAAAGTGTAAAATGCTTAATGTTCATTGGAAAATGGACAACTAAATGGTAGCAGACTGACCTGTGAAACTATATATAGCAATGAAAACACATGAATTATAAGTAAGGGTCTTCATATTAATAGGCTTCACAGATAGAATGGTAGATGAGAATTTTTGATATAACAATACAGTAAAATTAGTTACTTTTGTCATTCAGATCAATTGTTTATAGGGTTGCTTATGAGTTGTAGTCAATTAATAGCACCTAACAGCAAAAACCACAGTTAAAATTTACACATAAACCAAGAAGCAGCTGTCTAAAAAGAACAAGGAAACACTGCATCTTTTAAAATCAGGAAAGATGTGCATCAGAGTTATATCTTTTCTGCAGTCCTTTTCAATCTTTACCTGAGAAAAACCATTTGAGAAACTGGACTTTATGATGAGGAATTTGACATCAGGATTGGAAGAAGACTCATTAACAACCTGTGTAATGCAGATGACACAACCTTACTTGCACAATGTGAAGAAGCTTGAAACACTTATTGCAGAAGAGCAAAGACTATTGTTTTCACTATGAATCACATCTCAACATCAGGAAAACAAAAATCATCACCAATGTACTAATAGATAACATCATGATAGATTGAGAAAAGATGGAAGATATCAAGGACTTACTTTGATCCACAATCACTACTCATGGTAGCAGCAATCAAGAAATTAAAAGACATGTTGCATCAGGAAAATCTGCTATCAATGACCTCTCCAAATTTTTAAAAAGCAAGGATGCTAGTTTAAAGACTAAGATGTGCATGATCAAAGCCGTGGTATTTTCATGCTTTCTATGCATCTGCAAGTTGAACAGTGAATACATATGACAGAAGAAGACTTTTAGTTATAACATTGGAGAAGATTATTGAATATCCCATGGACTGGCAAAAGAACAAATATATCTGTGTATCCAGAGTGCTCACGAAAGGCAAGGGTGGGGAAACTTGGTCTCACATATACAGGGCATGTTGTCAGGAGGGGAAATCCTTGGAAGAAGGCATCAATCTGAGGAAGGGCGAGGGTTAAAGAAAGAAAGGAAAGCATTCAACCAGATAGACTGATAACAGTGACTATAACAATGCATAGCAGAGACTGTGAGGATGACACAGGATAAATTAAGGTTCAAATCTATTGTTCATAGTTTGGCTATGAGTCTTAGTCAACATTACAGCACCTAAGGAAAACAATTGGGTGGACTCTGGGTAATGGCAAGAGAAGCATGTCAGAATAAAACTGTTCTTTACAGAGTTTTCAATAGGTCATATTTTGAAAATCAATGTCAGGCTTTTTTTCTTCTTCTCTGAGATGCCTCTGGGTGAGCTTGACTTTCCAACCTTTCAATTAACATCCAAGTATATTGACCATTTATATCACCCAGGGACTCCAAATAATACAGTTCAACAGCATAGTTAGGAAGACAAAATATGGCAATGAAAACATGAAATCCCAGATGGTGGTTACTTTAGGTGAATGAAAGAAAGTTCAGAAGACTTTCAAAAATATGTTCTATTCCTTAAATCATAAGGTGTCCTTATACCTGTGCATACATTACAGACTGTCTTCAGTGTATTTTAGAATATTTTTAAATATAAAAAGCATTTGAATGAAAAAAAATATGGAAAATGTAGGAAGAGAAGAAGGGAGGACAGATCAAGGAAGGAACTGCTCCTTGACCTTTAATAGAGGCTAAGTAAGTCTATTAACTATACCTCCTCTAATGTTAGCAACCTTTCTATGCTTGAAGCAGATAACCTTTTGGGGAACGATATCACCTGTTTAGCCCTACAGTTCCTAGAGTGCCACTAAAACACCTATTTAAAACTCTTTCAGATAAAGAGGCATATTTGTGATGAAAGAGACCTGAACAGATTTCTTTCTAGGATTGGCCCAATCCTATAAAAATTTATAGAGTTGCACGGGTTACTGGGATCAGAAAAAATGGTTTCGTAGAGGATTCAGAGTTTTCACATGAAATTTTGGAATCTATTCCCCAGCCCAACCTCCCACTCATTCAAGCCATTAGAGGAGACCAAGCCATCAGCCTTTCACACTGAACCCAAAGAGTTGCCACCATCCCCTAAAAATACAAATGACTCATTCAAGATGCCTTGCCCTCTGAAGGAAAGTGTAGGACAAGGACAAGGGCAGAGTCTGGACACAAGACTTTTATTATTTCCTAATTGGAGCATGTTTTTTCACCACCCTTTACATGGCTGCTTTGTACTCTCATAATTATATAATTAGCAACTCTGGCACCTATTTTGCCACTTTTTAATTGTGTGGCTAAATATAATTGGAAAAACAAAGAAATACACCTAGGAAAAGGAAAATGAGAAAATAAGAGCAAAAAAAAAAGGGGGGGTTTTAAAAATTGAACTACTTAGACTTATGCTGGCGCCAGCAACTGTTCCTAACATTAGTAACTCCAAGGACTAACAGTGTTTCAGATATACACTTCCTGTTACAGTGTCATCATTTTGTATATTAGGAAGCAAAGATTTATTGAATGTTAGGCCCCTTCAGTGTCTCTGTGAAATATCAGCAGAGTGTCAGCTCACTCTCTAATCTACTTTTTCAAATGCCCGGCATACCTGTAATAGAGTGATTTATTGAAAATTTAATGTAGTTGAATAATCACACTGTATATTACCTGTTTTTGTGATTTACCATGAAATATTGGAGAATTTCTCCCCATCTCTTTTTTTAAAAGACTATCCAAGACTTTTACTTTTGGTAGTTTGTCTGAGAGGGTTTTTTTGTTTAGTATAATCTAGACTTCTCCAGTGTTTATTTGAAAAGAGAAGGCAGAGGGATGAGTGACTCAACTACAGAGGAATCTTTCATGCTAGAGGAATTGACACGCTTGAACTGTGGTGTTGGGAAAGTATTGAATACACTATGGACTGACAAAAGGACAAGAAATCCGTCTTAGAAGAAGTAAAGTCTTAGAAGAATGCTTCTTAGAAGCAATGATAATGAGATGTTAGTTCATTTACTTTTGACATATTGTCAGAAAAGGGAAAGTCCAATCCCCAGAAAAGGACAAAAGTGGTCCCAGTGTTCCTTGGAGGTCTCCATGTGTCTTAACATCAGTCTTCCCTGGCTCTAGGAGCTTTACTGTGTAGAGACTTGAAGTAATAAGGAAGTGATCTGCATTCACTTCTTTCTTTGTGATAATGACATCTCACTTATTCTGCTTTCTTCTTTAACCCTATTTATAGCCTAAAAATCCAACCTCAATATAGAACCTAATCTTGTAGATTGTATCCTACATCACTCACATAACTGCCTCTAATCCTGACTCATTAGTATCATGGAAGTTAGGATTGACAACTCATTGGATAATTATATCAGATCACAAAATAGAGGATAATTGCATAATACAGAAAACCATGGCTTACCAAAGTTGACAGATACTTTGAGGAGACACAATTCAATCCATGACAGGTCTCAAGTACTTTACATTAAATGGAAGAAATCAGACATAAGAAACTACAGTTTTTTATGGTTTTATTTATATGAAATTTCTAGAGAAAGCAAACCTATAGAGACAGAAAATAGATTATTGGCTACCTAGAACATGTGTTAAAATGGAGATTAACATTAATGAGCATGAAGAATCCAGATGGGGTGATAGAAATGTCCCAAAATGGATTCTAGCGCTAAGTATATATCTACTTTAATTTGGCAACAACAAAAAAATTGTTTTGTGCAATTAAAATTGAATAATTATGTGATATTTAAAATATGCCATAATAAATTTGTTTAAAAATAGTTATATAAAAATAGTCTTTAAAACAGACCTTAACATACTGTGAATTTTGGTACATTGTATATTATTCCTTATTAAAATAGCTTATGTGACCATTTAATATGACATAGTATTGTTTTTAATGCCTTATAAGTCGCTACAAATAATACTTTAAAATACTCTTAAAATATTTGTTACTCTTAGCTTTATAATCATTATCTGTTACCATCACAATATTTTATGCTGCAGCTCTTCTAAAGTAATGCTAATCATTGCCATTGACAGAGAACATTTCAAAAGCGATACTAGTGCTCTAAAGATGGAAGTCAAATGAAATATTAGCAGCTTCTTTTTTATGTCTAGTCATATTCTGACCTCAATACCAAATATTTATAATTAGACAATTGTAATTATAAATGATTTTTTTGTGGATCACAACAAACTATGATTAACATTGAGAGGAACGGGAATCCCAGAACACTTAATTATGCTCATGTGAAACCTAGACCTAAACCAAAACGCTGTTGTCTGAACAGAGCAAGGGAACACAACATGGTTCAAAATCAAGAATGAGGTGCATCAGGAGTGTATCAAACAAACAAGTATGTGTTCAAAGAAATACAGTCAGAATGCTTCTTGGCAACAAGGATGGTGAGGATTCATCTTACACAGTATGCATATGTCACCAGAAGACACTGGTCTCTGTGGAAAGACGTCATACTTATGAAAGTGGAGATTAGAATAAAAAGATGAAGACCCTCAATAAGATGGATTGGCACAGTGACTTCCACAATGGGTTTGAACATAACAACAGTTGTGAGGATGGCACAGGATGAGGCAGTGTTTGATTCTGTTATACCTAGTGTTGCTGTGAGCTAGAATGTACTCAGTAACACCTAACAACACCAAATGGGAGAGAGGACCAAGGCAGGTAAACTAGCAGATATGTATCAATATGGCAAGTAATTTTGCATTCATTATGACTTTTCAGAGATTGCCAGAAGAACAAACAAACCTGTCTTGAAAGAAGTACAACCAGGGTGTTCCTTAGGGGCAAGCATGATAATTGTCTCATATACTTTGGTCATGGTGTCAGGAGAGGCCTATTCTAAGGAAAGGACATCCTGCTGGGAAAGAGGGAGGGTCAGAGAAAGAGATGGATTGACACTGAAACAGTGACTGCAACAATGGGCTCAAGCATATTAGAGATCATGAGGAAGGTCAGGATAGGGCGAGGTTCAGATCTGTTGTTCATAGGGTCACTATGGGCTGTAGTTGACTCAGGGAGCTCTGGTGGCCAAGTGGCAAGAAGCTCCACTGCAATCCCAGAGGTATGCGGTTCAAACCCACCACATGCTCTGCTGGAGAAGGAGGGGCCATGTCCTTCTGTACCAGTCAGATCTGATTTGATGGTACACACACAATATAATAACATATAATAAAATAGAATAATAAATATAAAAAAATCATCTAATAACAACCACCTTGTAATTTGAAGTGCTTCAATTCTTGATAAATAGTTTGAACATCACTTCCTACTATGGTCATCCCAGAGTACTGTAGTCTGGAAGTTTTATGAGGACGGATGATGTGGCAATGTTCATTGCTGTAACAACAGTGTCTAGCACACATAGTTGAATGAATCACATAAGGAATCTGAATGCTCTATGATAGAGTTAAGTTAGACGTGCTCAAGAAAATACTTCCAGAATTATTTCATAAGGAGTCATGAAACTATGTTCATAGGTTATATGACTAGAAATTTAGATACTTCTGATGAAGGTGGTCTTAGCATAAGTGTCAACCTAATATGAAAAAGTAATATGGTGTATTACAGGATTTCTGTAGTTGTGTCTACTGGTTTGAGTATATTTGATGCATTGACTAGGGAGGGTTCTTCTAATCCATAGATTTTAAATGTGATTTTTAAGTATGCCCATGGTAAAAACAGTATGGTATTTCTTATTTTGATTCCTAGTACTTCATATCTGTAATGTGATATTACATTAAATTATTCTTGGATTCTTTCCAGCTTTAATATTCTATTAGTCTATGACTTATTAATAAACAGGCATAATTTTACTTTATTTGAGGTACATTCTTAGCAGTGGAATAGTTGGGTCATATGGGATTTCTCTGCTCACATTTTTAGGAAACCCTATACTGCTTTCCATAGTGGTTTTACCTTTTTACAATCCCACCAGCAGTGCATGAGGGTTCTAATCTCTACACATTCTCTCCAACATTTATTGTTTGTTGTCCTGTTAAATTTTGCTACTGCAAAGTCAAGTGATATCTCGTTGTTGTTTTAATTTTCATCTCTCTGATTGAAAATTATTTTGAACACTTCTCCATGTTTTTATTGCTTATCCAAATGTCCTCCTTTGTAAAGCATTTTTCATGTATTTTGTCCAATCTGTCTTTTTCTTTTGGAAGTTTTACAGTATCCTATAAATTTTAATTGTGAGATCATTGTGTGAAATGTCCTTGCTAAATATTTTTTTCCCAGCTTGTGGGCTTTCTTTTTACCCTAATAGAAAATATTTTTGATGTATCGAGGAATTTTATTTTGAGAAGGTTCCATTCATAGATTTTATCCTGTCCTGGTTGTGAATTTTTGGCTATGATTGCAAGACTATTTATGTCATAGACTGTTGTTGTTGTGTACTGTCGAGTCAGAGCAGACCGATAGCTGATCCTTCAGTGGGTTTTCAGAGGCAGTTAATCACATGAGAGGAGATTGCCCATCCTTCCTCCATGGAGCAGTTGGTGGATTTGAACTGCATTCCTTCAGGATTTCAGCACAGCTTCTTGTTCCTATGCCACCAGAGCTCCCTATGTCATAGAATAGAGCCTCTAAATTTGTTCTAATTCTTTCTCTTAGGATCTTTATGGTTTTTCTCTTGGGACTCTGAGACACATGATTCAAACCTACCAGTTGCTGTGTGGAAGAAAGATGAATAATCTCCTTCTGTGAAATGTATTGCCTCTGAAAACCCATCATAAAGTCAGCTGTGAGTCAGTTCTGACTTAACAGCATATAACAACAACATACATCCTTTAATCCACTTTGAGTCAATTTTTGTATATGATTGGAGATGTGGATCTGAAAGTAGATGTTCAGTTTTGTCAGCATCATTTTTTAGAGAGGCTATGTCTTTCTCATTTAAGGGGTTGTTTCCTTGTCAAATATTATTTGACCATAGATAGATGTGTTGATTTCTGGGTTCTCAATTCTATGTCATCAATTTATGTATCTATCTCTCATTGTACCAACACCATGCTATTTTGGTTACTACAGCTGTGTAGTAGGTATTAAGATCAGAAATAGTAATGACTCCTACTTCACTTTCATTTTTCAGAAGAGCTTTGCTTATTCAGGATCTTTCCTTTCCAAATCAAATTGGAAAGTGCTTTTTATCTAGGAAGTTCTGATTGCCTAGAGGTATGAAGTTGTGCAGTTTATATTCACCAGTTGTTCCATGGTAGAAAGATGGGAAGCCAACTCCCCTATGATGTACTGTCTTTGAAAATCTGCTGGAAGGTCAACAATGCATTGGATCCTACTTCATGGTACACAAAACCAACATGTCCTTGAAGAAAGAGTGATATCTGTATTGAAACTGGATTGAACCTATAGATTACTTTTTGATAAGGTTGTAATTTTGTTAATGCTGTGTCTTCCTATCCATGAACAGGGAATATTTTTTCTATTTAATTATTTCAGTCTGTTGGAATTGCAGTGTTTTGTAGTTTCCCTTATAAAGGTTGTTTGTGTCCTTAGTTAAGTTTATTCCTAAGTATTTAATCTTGTGGGTAGCTATTGTAAAATATATTGCTTTCTTTCCTTTTTCCTTTTTCTGTGTTTTGCTTGTTATTGTGAAGACATAACTGGTTTTAGTATGTTTAGTATTCTGCCACTCTATTAAATTGGTCTAATAGATCTAACAGGTATTTTTGTTGAGTCTTTGGGTTTTACTGTCTAAATTATTGTGTAGTCTGCATATAGTAACAGCTACCTTTTTGCCAATTTGGAAGTCTCTTATTTGCTTCTCTTGCTTTATTGTCTTAGCTAGAATTCAGAATAGAATAGAATAGAATAGAGTAGAATAGAATAGGATAGAATAAATATAATATAATATAATATAATATAATATAATATAATATAATATAATATAATATAATATAATATAATATAATTAATATAATATAAATGTTATTGTTATGTGTGATTGAGTTACCTATGATTCATAGAACAACAGCTCTGAACTCTATCTTGAGCCAATTTAATTGTCTCTGACACCTCTACCTCAAATACCCTATTCATTGAATCTATCCATCCAATCCAGGATCTTCCTTTCTGCACTGTTCTTCCACCCTTCAAAGCATAATGTCTATCTCCAAGGTCTGGTCCTTTCTGGAAATGTACCCAGACATAGCTTCAAAATCCTTGCCTCCAAAGAGCAGTTTGGTTTCACCTTCTCTAGGATGAACTTGAATCTTCTCTCAGAAATCCATGGCATACTCAATACTCTTCTCTAGCAACACATATCAAAGGCATCAGTTCTTCTGTCATCCTTAGTCATTGTCCTGCTCTCTGATATATAGCAAGTAATTGTGAAGACCATGGCCTGGAGCAAGTGCACGTTAGTCTCCAGATTGATACTGTTACTCTTCAGTACTCTGGAGAGGTCCCTATCAGCATGTTTCTCAATACAATTCCTCTTTTTATTTCCTAGCGGTTGGTACCAAGAGTTTTGATTGTGGAGCCAAACAAGCTGAAGCTGTTAACAATCTCAATCTCTTTTTTATCAATTATGATGTTGCCAACTCACCTAGTGGTAAGAATCTTTGTTTTCTTGATGTTGAGCTTCAATCTGTATTGAAGGCCATAGTCCTTGACCTTCTACAGCAAATGTCTCAGGGCCTCTTTGGTTTTTACAAGAAATATTATTTTATTTGAGTCGTATTTTGTTCTCATAATTTTATTTTCAGTATCTTTTTTGCTTTAATAGTACACAGACAAAATTTTGGAAGTCAAATAGTGTACCTGAAGCCTCAATTTCCTGATTTGTCTTTCTTAATTTTTAGTTTTAATATGAAAATATTTGAGGTAGTGATGATGAAAATTGTTATAGAAAAACATGCTGTTTTCTGTATTTTAAAGGATTACTAATGAAAATATTAAAAAGTTTCTTAATACTGGCCAGAGGAGCAGAAATCTATTCGATTTTAATAATGATTTTCCATTGTTGATTTATTTTCCAAAACATATGTCATTCAGTAACTGATCAACTGTAAGTAAAGCTTGTGGAATTAGATGACAAAAATCTGCTTGCTTTTAAACAGAAAATAATAATTTTAGACCAGACACTTAACTTTCAAACTTTGCTGGTCCAAAGACTTGACTTCTTAAAGCAAGTGCAGTTAGAGTTTTTCTTAGAGGCAAGGATGGTGAAATTTTATCTCACATTCTTTGGATATGTTTTCGGGAGAAGGCAGTTATTGGAAAAAGACATGCTGGTGAAGGTAGAGGGTCAAGGAAAGAGAGAAAGACCTTACATAAGAAAGACTAACATAGTGACTACAAGAATGGGTTTGAGCATGTGAGAGACTGTGAAATGTTACAGAGAGAATAACGTCAGATATATTGTTCATAGTGTCACTATGAGTCCTAATCCACTCAGCATCATCTAACAGCAATTCTAAAGATTTATTTGTATAATGTCATATTTCCCTCTGCTTCTAGCAGGTTCCCTTGTTTCTTCCCATTATAGAAATAAAAAGAAAGTGTTTTAAGGAAAAGAATTGAATATTGTGCCTCAGGGAGACGGGTGCGTGTGTATGTGAGCACCCCCCCCCACACATGTGCATATATGTACACACACATGCACAGAAAAAGGTAAGAAACTATCAAACTGACAAGTAATTATTGGTATCCTTCCCAAAGGAATCCTAAATTAAATTTCAGACCAACTAAGATATTTATATTCATTGGACCAATAGAATGAAGTTAGTGCTAGAATTCAATAGACGTGAAATAACAATAATAAAATAATTGGAGATTTTAGGTTTTAATGAGGGGTCATTAGTTGCTCTTTCTATCAATATAATGGGCTATAAAGATGAGCTCTTGCCCTGTTATAGTTATTAAAGGCCACTTTCTTTTTTTCTAAAAATACAACGCCAAGACATACTCCACTGAGACTCCAATTTGGTTCATGACATTCTGACACTTTGGTGGTTGGGACAGTCATCTCAGGCTGCACTTTGTGTTCTAATGTCTGACCCTGATCTGGCCTTGCCATGTTACATCTTAAAAATTTGTCTCCTTATCATTCTCCTATAAATGTCAAGGAAAATTTACCTGGATAAGTGCTGCTTTTTTTGAGCCTTGACATTTAATATGTAACAAGCAGACAAAAAGATTTTGGTTGGTGAACAGCAGAAGAAATACAACTAGAAGTTTAGGGCACACACTTGCATTCCAGGTCAGAGACCCATACATTTGGTGCTGCGTGAAACACATTTGGAGAAGTACCTGAACAGACTAATGTGCTTTCAAGTGAGTGAGAACATGGTAAGGGATATGGAAAGCATGTTTTAGGAAAACAAAATGAAAGCGTAGGTTATGAACTCAGAAACCTAACAAGTAATGAATGTGAGTAAGTCAGGGCAGCTATAAAGAAAAGTTTGCACGTCCTTAAATAACTACTGTGTTTTTTTAAAGTGACACCCTGTCTTCCTTCATACATCTCTTAGAGTTAATATCCCTCCTAAGAAAGAAATAAAGGTGCAAGTAACATGGTGAGTTTTGAGAGGACCAAGAGTATAGGAAACTTCTTCCAACTTAGCTGATTGACACTAAATAGAAAAGTGGGACTCTAGAGAACATGATTATCAAGAGATGTTAGTTGTCCTTGACTTGAATTTAACTCATGATAGTCTTTTTACAGTATAACAGAATGTTACTCAGTCCCACATCATTTCTAGGACAGAGAGAGCAAATATAGACTATTGTCCATAGGATCGCTTTGAGTCATAGTGGACTTAAGACACCCAACAACAGCAATAACAACAACAGACCATCTTTATGATCATTGTTCTGCTTAAGCCTGCCTGCTGTTGTAGCAATTATACCAATGTGTCTAATTGAAGATTCCCCTCGTTTCACTGATAGTCTCCTACCATAAACATGATGTCTTTCTGTAGCAATTTTACTTTCCAAACCAAAAGAGAATAAAGTCTCACTCACACTCCCCTATTCTGTGGAACATACTAGTTATATTTTTTTCCTACATTTGCTGGAGAATAGTGCTAAACCAACCCGAAACCACTGTCATGGAGTCAATTCTGACTCATAGAGAAACATCATCAGATTTCCCAGGAATACTAAATATATCCTGGACTGCCAAATGAACAAACAAGTCTGTCTTGGAAAAAGTGCAGCAGGACTTCCCTTGGAAATTAGTGTGGTGAGACTCACCATTTTTACTCACATGCTACATACGTCTTTACCTCACAGACGTGTTGGCAGGAGTGGCATATTTCTGGAAAGATGGTTCTTCATGGAGAAGATGACCCTCTGTTATTGTACATGTGATCAATCTATGAGTTGGAGTCCATATAAAGACATCTTGCAAAAACTATGTGTAAAATGGATCTCATAAATGTCTCTCTTTCAATGTTTCTTGACTAAATTATATTAAATATGATATATTAAATGTACTTCTTGTTGTTGAATACCATTTAGTCAGAACTAACCCATAGCTGACCCTCCAGTGGGTGTTTAGAGGCAGTTAATCGCTTGGAAGGAGATTGCCCATGCTTCTCCCACAGAGCAGCTGGTAGATTTGAACTGTGTACCTTCAGGATTGCAGTACAGCTCCTTACTACTAAGCCAACAGAGCTCCATAACTTAGTCAAAGCTTCTTGACTAAATGATATTAAATAAAATCTATTAAATGTACATACAGTTTTTCAAATAATTTCTAGAGTATAGTAATGGCCTCATATATTTCAAAGAGTAGGGACAGTAGTCACGTAGCAGTAGCAACCTCAGCAGTAGCAGTAGTAGCAAGAGATACTTTGGAGAAAAATGACAGAAAATATATTATAAACTCAGGTTCTGTAATTGCAGTCAAGATATTGGAATGCAAGTGCCATTAGAACAGAATCCTTGCTTTCATATCCTTCATTGGATCCCCTGCGTTAGCGCAGTAGAAATCATACTTTTTAAAAAGAAACAATTTTTAAATAAATGAAGGAAAGTGCCACAAAGATCTGTTATTACAAAAATAGGTTTCTGCATGGCATATGTATTTTGCTTTCAACTACTGACTTGGAGGTATGCTTTTTGGAACATATCCCTATAGTGCTACAGCAGAAAAGTCTGGTGCCCTGCTTCCATGAAGGTCACATCTAATAAAACCCTGGGAAGGAGTTCCACTGGAATTTTTTGTAAGAAGAATAACTATGTTGTTCTAAAATTTAAAATATATAACTAGAATATATAACCAGCTTGTATTTGGTCTGATTCAGAATATAGTTTGTAAGAGTATCAATCTTCTTAAGGACTATATACAAAAGCTTTAAAATGTAATTATTATGGATATTGATAAACCGTATTATTATGAAAAGTTAAGTTAAAAAATGGATGAGTCCCTTCTTGAGACTTTTGTTTAAAATAACTTGGTTAGACTCATTCACTCTTAGTAAGCAGGAATCAAGAGTCTCCATAAAATTACAAAAAAAAAATCATGACACTCATACAGGGTGGAGTGAGACCTATTAACTTCTGAGAATGGATTCACAACCACTTGGAAAAGATATCAGCCATGAATAGCCAGTTAACTGAAACTAATGGGTGCCAACTGGTCTCAGCTCTGCAAATCAGATGTCTGGCCCTTTGGAACACTCACCAATAATCTTAATCTGTGATCATAAATGTTGAGTAACCAAATGTTAAGACTACTATTTGATCATATGTACCTATTTGATTACTGGCTTCTATGGTGAAACTTTAAATTTAATACCTCACATGCACACACACACACACACACACACACTGCCACTATTATAAATTTTTTTCAGAGGGGGTTTTGTGCTGGGATGATGTGCTCATCAAACAGCTGTTCCAAGGTCTGAAACTTTACACTGTGTTTTGTTTGGGAGATGCTCACAAATCTAGCCTGAGGTTTTCCATGCCCAGTCCAAGAGACACTAGTTTAGAAGAGCACAGCCTTCTATTTTCCTTCAGCAGGTTCAGCGTGTCCTGTACCTTTGTTAGGACCTACTGTCCTAACAAAGTACTTAAATCAACACTCTAATTACAGGCAAGAGGAAAGAACATCAGAAAACTATGCCAAGACTCTATTGAGAAAGCTGGTTCTCATGAGTAGAGGAGTTAAATAAATTGCTTGGAATCACAGTTTGTACATACATAGACTGTGGCCCTAAAGTGGAGGGTAGTGTTGCTTTTCTACATCTGATTGCACTAATATTTGAATTTTAACTATTTTGAATTTGGAAAACCAACATTATATTTATGGGGGAAATAAAGGGAAATGGCTCTGTGGCACTAGGAAGGTTAAGCTGCACAGTTTTTAATTACTAAACAAATGATGTATTTGAGGCCATTAATACCATATACCAATATATTACCAATATACACTCTTTGTTTACTAAAATTGTAAACTATAACAGAGATGACTCAAGATTTAGGTTGTAGGAAAGACTAGATATAAGAATTGAAGGATATTTAATATTTTGTTTCCTTTTGAAAATAAGTTGGGGTTTCAGGAAATCAAATTACTACTAATCAGAGTTTTATAAAATTTGGTCCATGAACCATCTACATCAGAATTACCTGATTGTTGTTATTGTTAGGTATGTCAAGTTGAGTATGACCCATAATGACCCAATGAACAACAGATCTGAACTCTGTCCTATGCTGTGCTATCCTCACACCTCCTGACACACTGGAGCCCATTGGGACAGTCACTGTGTCAATTCACCAGATTGAGAGTCTTCTGCTCCTTCATCGACCCTTTCTATGCATCATGTCCTCTTCTCCAAGGAATAGCCCCTCTTAGCAACATGCTCAAAATATGTGCGGTGAAGGCTTATCTTTGTCTCCAAAGAGTTCTCTGGCTGCACCTTGTTCTTTTGCCAGTCCATGGGATGTTCAAGTGTTCTTCTCCAATGCCAATGCCCAAAGACATCAATTCTTCTTCTGCCCTTGTTCATTGTCCATCTTTCAGAAGCATAGCAAGTGATTGGAAAGATACAGTTTGTTTTCAAACTGACATCATTACTCTTCAATAGTTTGTAACGGTCCTTAACTACAGACTTTGCCAGTGCAATACTGATTTCCTGACTGGTAGTAGTACCAAGGGTGTTAACTAAAGATCCAAGAAAGATGAAGTTGTTAACAGTTTTTTTTTTCTATAATTATATTTTATTAATTTTCATAAACATTTACAGAGATTTTGGGCTTCCACTCATTCATTGTTGCACTAAGTTGTTAACAGTTTTAATCTCATCACCATCTTACCAGTCGACATGAGATGCAACCCATATTGAAGGCTACATTCTTTGATCCTCTGCAACAAGTGCTTCAAGTCCTCACTTTCAGCAAGTAATGTTGTGTCATCTGCATAACACAGGTTATTTATGAGTCTCCCTCCAATTCTGATGCCACATTCCTCTCTATGGAGTCCAGCTTTTCGAATAATTTGCTCAGGATACAGATAGAGTAGGTATGGAGAGAGAATAGAACCTTGACATACTCCCTTCCTAATTTTAAACTGTGTGGTCATTTCTTGCTCTGTTCACACAACAGTCTCCTAGTCCTAGTATAGGTTTCACATGAGCACAATTAAGTCAATTTCCTGATAGATTTATTAAAAATGCTGGACTTATACCAAGATCTACTGAATTTCAATACTTGGGAATAAGGCATTCAAATTAACTTGGGAAAAAGAGAATACTACTCTCCTTATGTGCATAAAAGTTTGAAAACCAATGAATGCTATAAAATGAAGATCTTTGAAACTGGTGATTAGATTTTATTGATTTTAATACTTTTAACTCTTGTCACATCAACTTAGTACATAATAAGTACTTATTAAACTTATTGAATAGTTTATTTATATTCATTAATGAAATCCTAAATTATAAACAAGTTAACCAGCTATTTGCTTTCTTCTTCCCTCCTACTGATCTTTAGTTGGGAGAATAAAAGAGTTAGAATAAACACGAAAAACATTTTCCAAGGTTCCTTTCACTCTTCCAAATTTCTATGAGGTCAGTAATTTTTGAGAGATGAAGTTAGTTTTGGAGCAGTACAGTTGTTGTTATTGTTGTTGTTAGGTGCCATCAAGTTGAGCACAACTCATAGCAACAAAAGATCTGAAATCAGTCCTGTCCTGTGCCATCCTCACACTTCCTGACACACAAGAGCCCATTGCAAGAGTCTCCTTGTCAGTCCACCTGTTTGAGGGCCTTCCTCTCCTTTGCTGACCCTCCACACATCCCACCATTTTGTCCTTCTCCATGGAATAGTGTTGCGGAATGTAGGGGAGGAAGGGAGGGCCTCTGGCCAGGACAGATCACCTAAGCTTCAGATAATTGCAAGCCTTCCAGCGGTCTTTAATACAGGGTAGAGAAAGCTCCCCTGTTTTTTGTCTGTACTGGCTTGAGAAAACTTGCCACCTGGGAAGATGGCTTCCACGTCTATCGAGCTGGGAGTGGTCCCCACGAAGCTGAGGTTCTCCTAACCAACCTGCATGTCCCTATCCTCATTCCTGTTTATATAAGTGTACTGCAGACTCAGTAAAATTGACCGGGATTGACTCTCTGATCCTCTCCCAGAGTGGTGTATCTCCATCATGCTTACCCCATCAGGGTGTTGCTGTCAAGTTGCTGACAAACTGATAGTGATGGAATATCACCTCCTAGCAATATGTCCAAAGTACGTGAGGTGAAGCCTCATCATTTTTTACTCCAAAGAGCACTCCAGCTGCATCCTCTCAAAGACATATTTATTCATTCTCTAGGCCATCCATGGAATGAATGTTCAATGACCTTCTCCAACACCACAACTCAAAGACGCCAATTCTTATTTTGTCATCTTTATTTCTTGTCCAAGTCTCAGATGTATAATTAGTAATTGAAACGACCATGGCCTGAATCAGATGCACCTTAGTACTCAAAATGACATCACTATTCTTCAATAATTTGGAAAGATCCTTAACTGCAGATTTCCCAGTGCAATGGGTCTCCTTAATTCCTGACTGCTCATACCAAGGGTATTAATGTGGATGCAAGCAAGATGAAGCTGTTGACAGTTTCAATCTCCTCTCCATTCATCATGACACGGCCTATTGGTCCAGTGGTAAGAATTTGTTTTTTTGTTATTAAGACACAATCCATACTGAAGGCTGCATTCCTTGATCTTCTGCAACAAGTGCTTCAAACCCTCCTCATGTTCAGGAAGCAAGTACTATGGAGCAGTACTATGCTATCTAAAAAATCAGAAGAACCTTAATGGTACAAATTTAAGATATAAACTTCACAAAAGTGAAGAAATACTTTGACTCTTGACCTATAGTAAGAGGAGTAACACAAGAGATAAAATATTACAGAATGTAAAACTGTGAAATGAGAGTGACAGACAAATACTTTTTATTGCTAGTACACATACAGGTGGATGTGTAACAAGATAGGGTTGTTCTGACCACACAAGAAATGAATGTCCACTTACATGGTCTAGTTTGAATGTCAAAATCCTTGGAGACCTTAAATAATATTCCCCCCCCCACTATCCTTTCTTCCTCCAGTACAAACAATCAGGATGTTATTAGAAAACTTAACTGGAATTTCTCATCCGTGGCTCTACAAAACTGGAGTTTACTCAATTTAATATGAAATATTGGATTATTATGTTGGTAGGTGTCACCAAGTCAACCAAAATTCATAGTGACCTTATGAACAACAGACCTTACATTTTCCTAATCTTCATGCTCAAACTCATTTTTATAGTAAGTTCTTGTCATTGAGGTCCCCTCTTTTGCCGACCTTCTATCTTTCACAGCATAATGCATTTTTATAAGGACTGGCCCCTCCTGGTAACATGCCCAAAGTATGTGAGACCAAGTTTCACCATTCTTGCTTCTTAAAAAACCCCTTATTTACACTTCCCTAAAGACATTTTTTTTCATTTTGCAGTCCATGAGGTATTCAGTAGTCTTTGCCAACATCACAATTCAAAGAAATCCATTAAATATTGGATTGAATCAAGTTTATTACATGCACCTCAGAACCATCTCCACTCCATTGGACATGTTAACACTCCTTCTGCCCCTGGCCAACATTATAGCTAATGTTGAGGAGACTGGGATAACGTTATGAAGAATGGGACTCCCAGAACACTTAATTGTCTTCATGTGAAACCTATGCCTAGATCAAGAGGCTGTTACCAAACAAGGGAACACTGAATCGTTTAAAATTGAGAAATGTGTGAGTCTAGGTTGTAACCTTTCTCCATACTTATTCAGTCTGTATTCTGAACAAATCACTTGAATAATTGGACTCTATGACCAGGAATTGATTAGAATTGAAGGAAGACTAATTAATAGCCTGATCTATGTAGATGACACAGCCTTGGTTGCTGAAAAGTGATGAGGACTTGAAGTGCTTGCTCTAGATGATCAAAGAATGCACTCTTCAGTATGTATTACATGTCAACATCAAGAAAACAAAAGTTTTCACCACTAGACCAATAGGTGATGATAGATGGAAAAAGATGGAATCTGTCAATAACTTCATCTTACTTGGCTCCACAATCAAAACCCTTGGAACCAGCAATCAGAGATCAGGAGACACATTGAATAAGATCAGGGATCTTCCAAAATTACTAAGGAGCAATGATGTCCATTTGAGGACTAAGGTACATCTTATTCAGGCTTTGATCTTTTCAATCACTTGCCATGCATCTGAAAACTGGACGATGAATAAAATGACAGAAGTAGAATTGATGCTTTTAAGTCATGGTGTTGGTAAAGAATACAAAATAGCCCATGGTTTGCCAAAAGAACAGGTGTGTCTAAGAGAAGGTACAGCTGGAGTGCTCCCTAGAGGCAAAGATGGAAAAGTTTCATCTCACATATTTTGAACATGTTGTTAGGAGAGGCCATTTCTTGGAGAGGGACATCATACTTAGAGAAGTAGAGTGTCAGCAGAAGAGAGGAAGACCCTCAATCAGATGAATTGAAACAGTTATTGCTGCAATGCGTTCAAACATGTTAGAAGTGGAAGGATACTGCAGGGTTCAGATCTGTTGTTCAGAAGGTTGTTATTGGTCATATTTGACTCAATGACACCTAATAAAAAAAATAATCCACAACGTATTTATCTTCCTATTTCGTGGCAATAAATAAATAAATAAATGTTAATGTGTACAAGAAAAAGAAGCAGTACAAAAAAAAAGGAGATTGACAAAACAGAAGAGAAGGGAAGATCAGGTACCCAACACAGTTAGCTGGTGGATATCCACATCAGTATTAGTTCCTTCATGGTCTCAAAGTGCCTCTTAAAAACGGAACTACTGGCACACTTGAGAGATAGCAACTGGCATTAGGCAAGCCCTGACTTTGTGCTTCTTAGTAGAGCATCCCACCACGTCTTTGTTCACTTAGATGGAAGGGGGACTTGTTCTGGTGGAGTATGTTCAACACCTATTACACAGTCAGTGTCCAAAGAAGAAACTGATCACATGTTATCCAGTAAACAATTCTCTTTAATAATAGATTCCTTGCCCTATGAGATAGCCTGCACTGTTTTTTGTCTTTCCACATTTCCGTTGTCTTGCAGTGCTCTGCTGTCTGACAACTCGAGGTCACTCTGTGCAAAAAAAATAGCCAGAAAAGCTTGATCTTTGCTGTGAACAACGATGTGTTGGATGTGATTGGAGCTTTCTGCATGTCTTCTCCCCCACATGGCCACAGAGTCGCATGCCAACCACAGAAAGATGCATGAGTGAGTCATGCTCAGGAGCAACTACTTAAAAGCTTTTTTCATTTTTGGAAAAGCAAACTCTAACCACTTATCTTTTTTAGTTCTGTCTTCTATCTGATCAAAGGACAAGAACATGGAATGGATCATAAAACAAAATATCTTAGAACCAAAGGTTGAAAGGACTGGAGAAACACCATCAGGATATGTGTGTACTGATAATGTTGCAAAATAATCTTCCAGTTTCTACCCATGGGATTCCAATTCACTGGACCATTATCCTTATGCCTCCAACAACTTTGACATCCCACAGAACTATGTTTAGTGTCTCTCAGCATTCATTAGCCTTCCCATAATCTGACCTAGACTGAATTTTGTGTTAGCTTCAAATAACCACCGACACCATTTTACTATTACCTTGGCTTTGTTCTTAATATATCAACTGTGTGAGAACTGGGCAATGACTAGGAATGATAGAAGGAGAATTGATACCTTTGAGCTGGGGTGTTGGAGAAGAGTGTTAAATATACCATGGACTGCTAAGAGAACGAACAGGTTTGTCCTGGAGAGGGTGAAGCCCAGCTTCTCCTTGAAGGCAAGGATTCTGAAGCTTCATCTGACATATATTGAACATGTTGCAAGGCAGGACCAGTCCTTGGAGAGGGACATCATGCTTGGGAAGGTAGAGGGACAGCATAGGAGAGGAAAACCCTCATTGAGATGGATTAATTCAGGGACTGGGGTAATAGGGGTAGGTGTGTCAACGATAGTGAGATTGGCACAGGATAGGGCAGAGTTTAGGGCTGTTGTGCGTAGAGTCGCTATGAGTCGCAGGCAACTTGATGGTACACAACAACAAC
>NW_006399974.1:2758043-2773457 GCF_000299155.1 Elephantulus edwardii | reverse complement strand
TTCCTGAATGATATCTTTGACATCCTCCCACAACTCATCTGGTCTTCGCTCATTAGTGTTCAAGGCCTCAAACCTGTTCCTGAGAGGATTCTGAAATTCAGGTGGGATGAAATCAAAGTCATATTTTGGCTCCTGTGGATTTGGTTTAATTTTCCTCAGCTTCAGCTTGAACTTGCATATGAGTGGTCTTATGAAAACTCATTTCTTATCTAATTCTTAATATGGATTCCTTTCCAATAGTCTTCTATTTAAAAATGGGTTACTTGTGGATCTATCTTGACTGTCACACATGTAATTATTGGACTATGAAAGACTTAGATCTTGAGGTACTGCGTAAATTCTCAGAAAAACAACTGTTACTTTTTGTTTTCCTTCAGGCTTTATTACTGAAAGGGTTATCAATGTCTTATGAGAAAAGAACATGTTTCTTCCTTGCCAAGTCTCTGTTGAACCAGGTGCTGTACCAGCAACTGAGAGTTGCTTGCCATTTATTGGGACTCTTTTACACATCAGGAATGTTCACCCTTTTTTTGATTCTCATAGAAACCCTATGGACAAGAGCATAAAATCCTGTTTAATTATGTACCCTTTTCACAATCACTGCTATGCTTAAACCCACAGAGCTATAATCTTTATGAATTATATCTTCCTCCTACAGAGTGGCTGGTAGATTTAGAAATCAATTCAATTATTTTTTAAAATTGAGAAATAAACTGGACTAAGTAAAATAAATACATATGACACAGGACAGCACTTGTTGTTCATAGGGTTGCTGAGTTCTAGGTGAATAGCACCTAACAACAGAAGCCGTTCTGAAGAGTGGCTAATAGATCAAACCAGACTTTTCAGGAAGTAATTAAACCCCTCACCACTGTACATTTTGTTGTTGTTTTGTATTTTCAGGTTGGAACTGACTCATAGCTGACTCTCCAGTGGAGTTACAGAGGCAGTCAATCCCTCAGGAGAAATGGCTCGTCTTTCTTCCATGGGGCAGCTGTCACATTTGAACTGTGTGCCTTTGGGTTGGCAGCATTGCTCCTTACCACTATTGTAGTTGTGGTTGTGTGCAACTGAGTTGCCTGCACCTCACAGTGACCCTTTGTACAACAGCTCTGAAAGCTGCCCTTTCCTGAGCCAGTTTTACTGACTCTGACACACCTAATCCCATTACCCCAGTTTCTGTGTTAATCCATCTCATCTGGGTCTTCCTCTTTTGTGCTGGCCCTCCATCCTTCTAAGCATGATGTCCTTCTCCAAAGACCAGTCCCTCTGGGCCATGTGCCCAAATTATGTAAGACAGAACTTCAAAATCCTCACCTCCAAGGAGAAGCTTGCTTTCACCCTCTCCAAAACAAACTTGTTTATTCTTTTAGCAGTTTGTGGTATGTTCAAGACTTTTCTCCAGCACCACTACTCAAAAGCATTCATTCTTCTTCTTTCATCCTTAGTTATTGTCCAGGTCTCTGATGCATAGCAAGTAATTGTGAAGGTCATAGCCTGAATCAGGAGCATCTTAGCCTCTAGACTGACACCTTTGCTTCCAGTACTCTGGAGAGGTTTCTGACAGCAGACTATATCTATTTTACAGGCTAGCTCTGGTTGCTTAGTTGTACAAAGTAGCAATTTTGAAGGCACACTATTCAAATCCACCAGCTGCTCTGTGAGAGAAGGATGGGCATTCTCCTCACATGCCATTATGTGCCTTTGAAAGCCCACTGGAACATTAGCTACAGGTCAGTCCTGACTTGACAGCACTCAAAACCAACATAACCATGTTATGCATAGGAATTCTAACAGTGTTACCAAGTGGTAAGTGAAGAGAAGTTTGGGATATAAGCCTGTGTCATTCATGGTGCCATAATTTGCCTGTAAAGATATTTATTTATTTATTTGAAGTTTTGTGTTTATTTTGGTTTTGATTTGTTGTGTGTTTTATTGTTTGCTTTTTGTTTTTTCCTAATTAAAGCTCTGGTGTCTTAGTTTGTAGGGAATTGTGCTGCTAACCTAAAGATCACACCTACAGGTGGTTTGAATTCACCAATGGCTGCACTGAAGACAGGTGACCAATCTCCTCCTGTGTAATTAATCTATCAGAAACACACTGCAGCGACAATGGAATTGGTTCCAACACAATGATGGAGAGACAGAGAAGATGATGAGAATATCTTATTTGCTAATGACATCCCCCCATATGATAAACTCCATTCTTGACTAGGTCTCCGCCTGCTTTTTTCAAAGCTTATTAAACTCCAGGCACTGAGGTCAGACTCACACCCAATTGTTCTGTTTTTTGAGTAAAAATTACTCCTCCATATCTCCCCAATGTTAAGCAACTGTTCCTTGCAATCTTTCCTCCATATTCATCCAGAAGATTCCTATTCTTTATGCACCATTTTGTGTCCTACTCACCCTGTCACCATTTCCCTGGCCTTTTTACCACCAGGCAATTAAATAATGCCTTTATTGTGTTTCATATAAATACAAGTAATTTTCATTCATAAAATTATGATTCTTCCAGATTATTGCCTAAGAATAGCATCCCCAGGGCCTAACACAATAACTGATGCATAGTAGAATCTCAGTAAAATTTGTTGCATGAATATGTTATACTACAGCATGAAGTCTAAAATTCCATCAAATTTTAAAAATTATGCCCCAAAATGGAGCTGTGGTGGCCTGTAGTAGTAAGAAGCTGTGCTGCAATCCCAAAGGGATGCACTTCGAATCCAACAACTGCTCTGCAAGAGAGGGATGGTCAGTCTGCTCCCATGTGATTAATTGCTTCTAAAAGCCCACTAGAGGTTCACCTATGAGTCGGTTCTGACTTGACAGCAAACGACAACAATGGCTGATTATTTACTTAGCTTTCTGATTCTTCTCAAACCTTTTTTCCTATTCTGTTATTTCTGTCATGAACCTATAATCCTGGGCTGGTTTTACTAAGAAGAAAACATTCATTTTATTTCTGTGAACTTTACACCATCTTTCCTTCATATCCCAGTCTCCCTCTGCAAATTCCCTGTATTCTGCTAGTTCAGTTCTTCACTCTTCCTTTCATTGCAGATGTGAACTCCCACCACTGGTGTGGCAACAATTTAAATTTTCTAACTCCCCCAGCTTTAACAAAACTAGTAAATCTATTCAAACAGGGAGAGGTTGGGGTAGGGGCAAGACTATTCATGTGGATGATTTGCAGCAAGAGATATAAGAAAAAAAACCTACCCAGCTGGAAACAAGTGTTCCCAGCTTTGGGTGCCTCACCTTCCGGCCCCAGGTTAACAGGGACTCCTGGTGAGTAATCAGATTTCACTGGTCCACAAATGCAGCACAGGATCACGGCCCATCTCGTCTCCTTCCAGGCAGATAAAGCATTCTTTTGCCTCTAATTAAAAAGATTAATAAAGGAATAGGACACATCAGGTTCACATCAATCATTGCCCATGTGGTTCTTATTACTGTAATTAAAACTTATCTTCCCCGAATTTCAGGATGAAAGTGCCATGATCTACAATTGAAAACACATTGCAAGTTCTACATTTCCCAACTTCAGGCCTTTCTGCTCCTTACAAAGAGTGTGACAAGGCAATATCCGCATGGCTGATAAAACCTTTGAGGAGCATGGTAGTGCAGTGGCAAAAGGACTGGGATGTTAACTGCTGAGAGGTCAGCACTTGGAACCCATCAACCACTTTGTGGAAGAAAGATGTAGTAGCGTATGTCCATAAAGATTTGTTGTGACACCAGGGAGTTGGCTAGGACTTTTAGAAATCCTATGTGCAAAAGAAACATTGTCCAATCGTGTGCCATGCTCAGTCATTACTATGCGTGAGCCCATTGTTGCTACCACTGTGCTAATCTATTTCACCAAGGGTCTTCCATAACAATTTACAGCCTTGGAAAACCTGTGTGACAGCTCTACTCTGTCGTATGGGGCAAGATTCTAAGTAAAAAGTTGGAATCAACTCAATAACAATAGTTTCTGATAGGTTTAGAAGTATACTTAATAGCAATCACTCAACAAGAATGTACTTTTATTTCTTGAAACACCTCAAAAGAGGGTGCATTTCCCTTTTGTATTCAAAATGAATGATTGCTTATTTTTCATAATTCTTATGCTTGCCTTTTCCTTTTGTTCAGCTGTCAGTGCCCTTGTAAATTCCTCTGCAAAAGGCATTTTTTAAATGACAAGTTAAAACTTTACTAAAGGCTCCACCATCCTTCTTAGGCTAGAGCAAACCAAATTTAATTCTTGGAGAATTTATAACCCCCCAGAAAGCATCTGCTTATTCAAAATGACACAGATTTCCAATATGCACTCACCCCTGGATTCACCTAGAAAGGCATGTGATTCTGAGAACACAGAATTCTTTCAATAAGATCTCAAAGAGTGGAGTCAACTCCGAGTGAATTTATGAGGAATTAGCAGCTCAATTTTAAGGCAATCAAATTTTATTAGAAACCAATAGGTCAACTAAGTACCACAGATTTGGATGTTTGTTAGGTTATAGCTGGGATGGAAATGATTGGTGATGTGGAAAATTTACACAAAGGTCATAGGTTACATCCTCTTTCTGATATAGTCTTTAGACAAGAATGATTCTCTTCAAAAACAGGTTGATCTTCAAGATTTCCAGTTTATTCTATATCTGTGCAGGTCCCTTATTCTTTTAAACCACAGTTCTTACAGGTCTTCTTCCCACCCCTGCTCTTCCAAGTCCTGGTTGCTAGAAGCCTTGACTGGTTGAAATGCATTGGCTTTTCTCAAAGCTCTCAGCCTTCCAGTCCAGGGCTCTATCTTCTCTCTGTTTCTCTTATCTGTGTCAAAGCAGGGGGCTTGTAACATTCTTTGCACATCTTGCATCTGCACAGTTTAAAGCAGGAGCCTGGAGCCTCAGTATTCCCCACCCCCCTTATCTATCAAGTATTTTCTGTGCAAACAAGAATCTCAGCAACTTCATCTGCATGGCTCCCTAATACCACAGCTTACATACAGACTTTAAGATAAGGTGAACTCTTCTGTACTCTAGTTTGTTACCTCTGAAAAAAATGCATGCCACTTCTTACTAGTTGCCACTAAGAAGAACATCTGCTATTTCATAAAACTTATTGTTTTTAGCTCATTTGAAATCTAATGGACCTCATCAGAGTCCATTGCATAGGACCATAAGTTCCTGTTTGAAAGAACGTAATGACTACTTCTAATAAAACATCTATATTTGTACGGGAAAAAAATCCTTAAAATACTTTCTTTTCTAAATTCTTGTGGCACATATTATTTTCATCATTCATATGGCACTAAGCACAGTGGTTTTTCTATCCCTGAGGTTTTTATTCTTGTTATTGTTCTGTTCTCTCTCAACTAGCTTGTGAGTCCCAAGGAACAGGTAGATAGGACTTTTCTCCCCTTAGTTCCAGGCACCTCCCACGATGTTCTCATAATGCAAGTGTTAAAAAAAATACTCATAGATTGATGACATTTAGAGATGCCCAGAGTGGATGAAGTCAGAACACCACAGAGTAGGACCCAGCAGGTGGAAAGCATGCACAGAGAAATGCTTGTAGCTATGGATAATTAATATACTTTCACCATGTCTACCTGTGTCAGAGGCTATTATCTTGAATTTCTCAAGAGCTCATCATCTGTGTCCAGAGTCTCCCTTGCCCGTGCCAGTGTGCTAAAGTAAAGGTCAAAGGATTGGATCAGAACATCTTTGCCAGAGAAACACTCATCAATGTTTAACTAATCAGCGCTTTCAGAAATAAGTTATGCACAGAGCGATTGTTTCTACTTCCAGGATGGAACATTGAAGGGTCAAATGAAAATGTTCGCCAAAGTAGGCAGATATACAGCTTTGTAAAGAAATGTGGTAAGCATGGAGCTCAGCCTGCTGCTAATTCCTCTGCCAAGCACATAAGACATGGACCAAGTCTCATCATGGAGAGCCAAATGTAAGGATAAAAGACGAGATCTTTTCAGTTCAGAACTGGAGATTCCTAGTTTGAGTCCAGCAGTAGAGAAAGGTCTGATTGATTCACAATATGAATGCAGAGGCAGAAACCAAATATGCAGAAGGAGATTAAAAAAAAAAAATAGAAGGCATTCTGTAGTTCCAATTATTGAAAAAGCTCCAAGTGCGTTCTCACGAATAGTCCATTTTTGTTAACTTGTCATCCATTGTCTTTACTGAGGAACTTGACTATGCTGAAAGTGAAAATTTCCAAGGGAGAACCACACATTTGAAACATTTTAGACCTGAAAATATTTTCAACAGAGTCGAATGAACACATATCATTTGCGACCACAGATATTTCCCACATTTTTCTTTGTTCCTCTTGGATACTTTTCTAACTTATGTTTGGTTTCATCACTTTCAAAGACAAGAAAACATTATCAGTGGGACAGTTAGAGCAACAGCCCAGCAGAACGCTCAGCAATAAGGAACAGAAGCACATTGTTTGGGCTGCAGATCCTTTTTTCTCTTTTCCATATGTTGGTCTACGTGGAGCTAGTGATAAGGCAGAGTGTCTGTCACCCCGACAGCGAGTCTGGAGGATCTTGTAGGGAAAAATATACACAGCACGACACATTGGTTGGAAGTGGAAATGGACATGTGGATGAAATGTTTTGTAGGTAAGGGGCTTGCTTTCCAACCAGTCTGCAAAATCCTTGAGGCAGAGCCATGTACCTATCATCCATAATGCATGCTTTATTTTTAGGATACATTTACATACAAAGTTGATGCTAAGTCCTCTGTGAGCACTTCTTTCCAAAAAAAGTTTACTGGCTGTTTCAGAGATACAATCTCCATTTAAATGCCACCCGTTATGCTTTGCCTTGGTGGCTGGCCATGCATTTTAAAGACAACGTCTTCTACTTTGTTTGAATAAGGATTCCCACCCTCAAAACCCAAAAGCAACCTAACAATGCTTCATCCTGTATCATGTCTAAACAGAGTTGCACTTCCTTTTATCCATTTTATTCTTTGATTATTAAACGTCTGCCAATCTGTAATATCAGTGCTATTTTCTCTGATACATATTTAAAGCAAGTCAAGATTTCTGATTTATTGGAAGGTAATATAGATGAAAAAGGCAAAGGAAACGAGTATGTTACACGTATCCTGAGGAAATGTTTCCTCCTAAAGTGACTGTTATTGTTGGTTGCTAGTTATTGTTGAGTTGGTATTAATTCATAGCAACCCCATATAGGACAGAATGAAATGTTGCTCAACTCTCTACTGTCTTTAGGGTTGACCACTGTGCGTTCTGATTGTCTTCTAGTGTAAAAGACTCAAATTTCAGCACTTTATAAGGCAGTATTTTGTTATGATCTATAGAGTCATCAATGACTAATGTTGAGGAGTAAATTTACAGGCTTTTCTTCCCAGTTTTCCAATTTGTCTTTCTGTGGTTGCTTGTGTGTTTCTATGCAGCTGCAAGTTATGTAACTGGTATTTCATATACTAGCAAGATCACATGCTGGATTGATTTCAATGACGCTTCCAGATTGAAACTAAAAGCTGAAATAATTGTCGTTGTTAGGTATTGTAAAGTCAACTATGGCTCATCATAGCAACCCTATGAATAGCAGTTTGAAAGTTTGCCCCACCCACCCCATGCCATCATCACAATCTCTGCCTTTCTCATTGCCATTGTTGCAGTCACTGTAGCAATCGAGCTCACTGACCTTCCTCTCTTTCAATAACGCTCTACTTTTTCAAAGCATGATGTCTTTTTACAATGACTGGCACCTACTGACAACATGCTCAAAGTATGTATGATGAAGTCTTACCATCCATACCTCTAAGTAACATTCTTTTTGTGCTTCCTCCAAGACAGACTTGTTTGTTCTTTTGGCAGTACCTGGTATATTCAGTACTCTTCTTCAACACCACAATCCAAAGGCATCGGTTCTTCTTCTGCATTCCTTATTCATTGTCCAACTTCCATATGATAAGTGTAACTGAAAAATTCATGTGCTGGGTCAGGCATGTTTTAGTCTTTAAACTGACATATTTGTTCTTTAACACTTTAGAGAGGTAGTAATTGTTATAAAAAATAGGAAAAGTGAATTATTATTTGCCTATTTAATCACCCACTACATAACAAGTGAGTTTAGTTCAAATCTGGACGTAGATTAGGCTCAAAAATGCCATTCCAATTTGTAGAAATCCTATATGACATGAGTTGACTATGAACCAAAGCAAACAATTTATGTTGAGTATACAGGCCACATCATAAGTTTTTATCTCAGTTTTTTCCTAGAGAGGTAAGAAAATTCCAGGATAGCCTGGCCATGTCTGGATGAGACTCTTGCCTGAAAGACTTGACATACCTGTCACGAGCAATTCACACCTAGTTATCCTGATCTGAACCAGAACTGACTGGCTTCATAAGACTGAGAGTAGAAAAGATAAATTCTTCTTAAAATCATACTGTATCTTGACCATTTAAAATAACTTCTGAATTGTTAAAAGTCAATGTTCAGAAAAATGGATGGAATGAGCTACCTAGTGTTTGGTGTTTGATAATCTGTTACACAATCTTTGTGGTGCATGCAGCTAAGTACTCAGCTTTTTAAGGTAGCTTTTCTATAGTTTACAATAGCCCAAAATTTGGTTTTAGTTTGGAACAAAAAAGCCACCTAGGAACAATACTTCTTTTTAAATTACTCCACACTATGAGATTACATGGGGAGCAGATGAAGGTGGAATAATAGAGTTCAAAATATTGTATTTCTAGAACAAGAAATAGTGTTTATTAAGTCTTTTGAACACTTTGAACATGCTGAAAGCAGAAAACAAGTAGCTAGGCTAAACATTAAACATTAGGGGAAGCTTATTTGTTCAGATCCCCTGTTTCATGTTACACAAAGAAATAATACAAGGATACTGGATTTACTATACAGAATGTATTCTGCTTTATGAATATAGAGGCAAATGTAGAGTAGTAATCATTAGTGTTTATCATTTTACTATTATGATATAGGCCTGTAGGCAAAATGCTTTTGAAAAATGAGCCTCTTGAGCTCTTCCATCCCCTTCAATAGGAACTGCAGGCCCAAACTAGGTCTTTTCCTTGAGCTTTCTACTCAAGGCATCAATAACAAATGGAACACTAGTCAAGGGCCCCCAAAGCAAAGCCATCATGATCTGAGCAATGTGAGCCCTCATCATTCTGGAGTTGCTGCTTTGAGAGTGACTTGCTGTGTGCTGCCCATGCTTCATTTCTGACTGATCTGCAGCAGCTCATGTGAACTGACCAGGGACAACAGTCAGTTTCTAAAATGTGAACATTTCACTTCATTCATAGAAATAAGACCCTCAAGAGCTAGAAACATTACTGATTTCTTGACTTCCTGGCTGGCTATTTTGGAAGGTGGAATTGGAAGCTGTTTTGGTTAATATTGCTTCTTTCCACCCCACCCCTTTCTTCTGTATTTCCAGGACAACGTCTTTTCTTATGGTTCAAATAAACAGTAACTATAACAATGCCACTTAGTGAGCATTGTGCTAAATATTTTAACAAGCATCAAATAATTTAATCATTACCATAGTCCTGGATGAAGAGTATTTTACAAAATTAAAACAACAACAACAATAACAAACAGAGGCACAGGGTCACACAGCTGATGAATTAAATGCAAGTCTGTAGATATCAAAAGCTGTTCCTCAGTATGATATAATTGATTTTCATCAGTCAAATTGAATTTTACTCTCAAATTTTGACTTAAATTTATTTCCTTACTACTACTTCTGTTGATCTGTCATTGCAAACACCTCTTAGCTGTATGCAACTTTTATTTCTTCATTATGGAAAATGAGTTTTAGACAATAAATTTGTTTTGCTTTCAGAATATTTCTCTAAGTCTTCTTAGTTGACAGTCATTTTTCACTGTGGAGAACTGATAGAAAAGAATTCAAAAGAGAGAAGAAGACATATGATCCTCAGAAGCCTATGGATACTCTTGTATTACAATTTTGTACTATTTTTCTCAAAGCAGTACCCCTATTTGTATGTAATCCAGATTTATAATTTCTGGGCTCATATTACCCCTAAAATGAAAAACCAACAAAAAATGAAAGAACATAAAAAACAAAAACAGAATTGAAATGGAAGTCAGATAAACTATAAGCCTATTGTATACAGGCCCAAACTAGGTCTTTTCTCTAACCTTTGAACAAAGAGAGAAGAATTAAAAAAAAAAAATAGTCAGAGAAAGACATATAAGCAGAAAAGGACCTGATTGAAAATTAACAACTAAATGAAAAGAACAAGATGAAATTAATTTGTTATGCTTCTGTCCTCTCTATGCTACCTGTTTCTTCATTAACACTTGAGGAGCCCTCTAGAAGCACCTACTATCTTCCCAAAGTTGAATATAGTAGTAAAAGGGAGGCATATTCCGTGGTACTACAGTTCACATAGTTAATTGGGTAACAGAGATATAGAACGAACAACTATTATGAAGTCTGACGTTTTTAAAGCTGTGCAGACACTGTAACTGAAAGCTGAAAACTAAATGACTATCCAAAGTTGCCTAAGAAAACTTTAGAAGACAGAGAGGTAAAAGATTTAATGAAAACCATATTTTAAAAAAATCCCAATAATGTTCTTTATCTTTCTTCTTCTGCCTCACCTAATCCAGCAAGCATTTCCTTGAGTCTCTACCATACTCAATCGTGTTGTTTTTATAGCCACCTCCTCTAGTATACTCTGAAAACTACTTTGAGATTCTCCAGCTTTGATATAATATGATGAATTGGAAAAATAGACGGTGTATGTGATTTTTCTTTTATATTTTGCCATTAAAAGGTCTGAGACTTTGGGGTGCGCAATAAGCAAATGCACATCTGAATGAGTCAAAATAACAGAAGGAAGTAATGAAGGAAAACTGAACATGAAAAGGCCATGCAGCAGATTCCACAGATTATTTGAACATGTCTCATATGATTTACTGCTTTTGAAACCCCATTGGAGGGTCAGCTATGGATCAGTTCCAACTAGATGCCAAACAACAATAAGCACCTTCTGACAACAGGAGTATTAATTACTAAATCTATCAAGAGATCCATGATATATGGATGAGATAGATTGATACAATTCATTGGGACAATGGGGGTTGGTGTGTAGGAATTAGTGAGGCTGGCTTAGGTCAGGGCAGGCTCCAGAGCTCTTGTGCATAGGGTCGCTATGAGTCACAGGTAACCCAATGGCACATAACAACAACAACCAAGAATTTGACACAGTGAAGGAAAAATGCATGACTATAATGAGTACCTTCTGTGAGTGGAAAAGGCATTCATTTGTCTCAGTTCCTTTCAGAATATTTCACAGGGTTATTAGTTGCATTGTCAATTCTTTAAGACTAGCAGAAATAGTGAGCACTTGACAAAGAAAAGTAAGAACAGATGAAGCAGCTCCTTTTATAATATCAACACAAAGTCTGCAACGCAATCAACAGAAAACATCTAGTGGCTTCAAAAAGATCCATATTTCTAGCTTTGAAAAGAATTTTGTTTTCTACTGTACAGCTAAGAGAATTGCGTGACTCCCAAAATTTCCTGTTCATTTACCAACCATTTTACCTCCTCTCTGCTTCTGTCCTCTCTATGCTGCCTGTTTCTTCATTAACACTTGAGGAGCTCCTCTAGAAGCTATTTCCAAGGGGATTCTCTTCATATATTCTGTCATAGACATACCAGAGGAGATATTATAGCATCACAACTCTTGGTGATATTTCTTAAGATAAAACTCTTTCTTTTAGTTTTTCTATTCACTCATCAAATGTGCTTGAAATACTCTCATTGTGGTACACACTATGTTTAGAGATAGACATAAGATAATGTATTATATTAATAGGGAATTATTTTTATTTATATCAATTCAGGAGCAAGACTGATCTGAAAGAAATGAATCCTTCTGCCACATCCCAATGAGTATGCTGATTAGCTACAGAAATATTTAATGAATCTTCAAAGAATAATGTTTGTAATTGCTACATAATCATACCTTCCCACCTTTTTAAAAAATTTTATTGAGAAAAACATGTTGGGGATACGAGGAGGGTTGGGAGCAGAAGGGTGAGGATGGGCAGGGATGAAAATTGCAGGGTTGCACAATTTGGTTGGTGAGAGGAGCAGGTGAAGGAAATGAAAAGGATCCGTTGGGGACCAGATGTTACAGGACAATGGTAAGCATAGTCCTATGGTGATTAAACAAACTGTCTTATTCAATTATGGGTTTCTCGTTTGGGAATTGGTAGCAGATTCTCTGGCTTCTTCATGCTGACAGGGGCATTGATGTGAAGGGGGAAAGGGAGCATACTTTATCACCTTACTGGTGGTCTTGGGTTAAAGCTGCTTGCCTTCTTGTTCTGTTAGAGGATATTTTCCTGACATTTACTCCCCTCTGGACTGCAAAGTGTTTTCCCAGGTGGGTCCCATGGGGATGGCTGACTGAACCCTGAGGCTCCAACCTCCTTTGTTTCCTTAGCTGGCAGTTGTATTTCCTTTTTGTCTCTGGAACTGGGTTCAGAGTCAGGTCTGGAGTAAAACTCAGTGTTAAGGTGACCTATAGAAAAGGGAGCAAATCTAGAGAGAACAAAACTTGTGAGTTACAAATAGAAGGGCTTTGGGAGTGTTACTTATGGGTGTGCTGGAGGAGAGGGTGGAGGAAAGTAGCCTAGATAAAATTCTCTGTACACCCTAGGCAGTTTTTCCTACCCAGGGGTCTGATGGCACAACCTGAGTGCTGAGGAGCTCACCCTTAGGGCCAGCTCACCCTGAGGGCCGAACACAGCTCGCCCTGGGGGCCGAGAACTGCTGGCTGGCACACTCCCACAACAAAGTCCTCCCCACCCCAAGTCCGGACCCTGTGCCTCACTGAAGACCATGTGGCCAGGGACAGCATCCCCAATTCCAGCACCGTCACCTTTACCCCCACCACCAATAAGTGGTCATATTGTAATTTGAAGTAGGTGTCACTGCCCTCCCCCTTTATAAATGGAGAAGGGGACCTGAGTGTGGTGAGCAGACTCCCCCCAGGTCTAAACAGTTCTTGGCAGAGCTTTCAACAGATCAAAAGATGTGGTGCATTTAGGATATCTGCCATGTTGGACATGCTGCCACTGTTAAATGTTGTCAAGTCTAGACAGCTCACAGTGACTTTCACCAAGCCATTGCATTAGTTATCTTCCTCTCTGGCCTGCCCAAGGAAAACCCCTCCTTGCCATTGCATCTCCTGCTCCCGCCATCTTGGCGCCAAGAATTCGCCTCAGAACAAGTCCATTCTGCAGCAGTGTGGTGGCTCTACTGCACCAGCCTGGGGGATGGGGGCGACGTGCCCACCAACCATCCCAGGTGAGGGGATCCTTGGGGTCCAGTGTGGGGAGTCTCATGGAGCTGTGGCAGCAGCGCAGGCTCGGAGGCAAGGGACTGGGAGCCACAGGACTCACCCATTCCTTCCTGGGAATCCTTGATCCCCTGTTGTTGGGCCACAATCCGCACCAAAAACCAGTCATCAACTATTTAACTGTTCAATTATCAATAAACAGAGGTCTGTAGAAGGCCATTGTCGCCCTCCTCTTTGTGGTCAGCTGCTCCTGCAGCTCCCCTCGCCACGCTGTCTCTGCTGCTGCTACCATCTTGGCATCACCTTCCCACCTTTTAAGAAAGGGGCTAAGTGATGTTATGAACACATGTTTGAGGGATATATGAGCTTTTACATAACTTGCTTTGTTTGTTGTTAGGGCTATCAAGTTTGTTTTCATTCCATGAAGACTACATAAGAAAAAAAAACCCCACACTTTTTGGATCCGGGTAATTCTATCAACTGTTGTCATGGTGGAGTCTGTAATGTCAATAGCTATAGTTACTATAACAATCTATCTTATCAAAAAAGTCTTCCTCTTTTTTTCCTCCTAATTCTGCTTTACAAAATTGTTGTCATTCTCCAGTAAACAGCTGCTTCTGATAACATGCTTTGGAGTTTTTCTCTCATTATGACTTCTCTAGTGTGATTGATGGACTATGTGAAGGGACAAGACTATGTGACTGAGTGATGTTGGGTTATCCACAAAGTGTTTGGCTATCTACCATTCACAAAGGGATTGTCCAGTCTCAACAATCTAAAAGAGGATTGGATAGTTTTACCATCAAATAGAACAGCTTTAGCTACAATGAATAGGAGCGTCTTCTCCCAGTGGAAGAGAAGATACACATCCCAGTTAGAGAAGAGAGACCTCTTCTAACCTGATGAAACATAGGATGGGAGCAGCAGCCATGTCTGAACTGGAGAATTGATGTGCTATGAGCTGACACTTTGCGTGTGGGTTGTTGTTGTTCTTGTTATGTGCCATCAAGTCACTTGTGACTCATATGACCCCATGTACAAGAGCGCTAAATGCCGTTCTATCCTGGGCCAACCTCACCATCTCAAAAACACTCATTCCCACCACTCCAGTCACAGAATTGACCCATCTCATGGAGGGTCTTCCTCTCCTGTGCCGTCCCTCCACTCTTCCAAACATGATGTCCCTCTCCAAGGACCAGTCCCTCCTTGCAACATGACCAAAGTATGTCAGATGAAACTTCAGAACCCTTGACTCCAAGAAGCATTCTGGCTTCACCCTCTCAAGGACAAACCAGTTTGTTCCCTCGTGGTCCATGGTATATTCAACACTCTTCTCCAGCACCACACCTCAAAGGCATCAATTCTCTTTCTATCATCCCTATTCATTGTCCAACTCTCTGATGCACAACATGTAATTACGAAGACTATAGCCTGGATGAGGTGCACTTTAGTCTTCAACCTGACGTCGTTGCTCTTCAGTATTCTTGAGAGATCCCTCACAGCTGAATTTCCCAATGCAATTCATCTCCTGATTTCCTGGCTGCTTTTACCAAAAGTGTTGACTGTGAAACCAAGTAAACGAAAATTGTTAAATATCTCAATCTCCTCACCATCCATACTGATGCTGCCAATTGGCCCAGTGGTGAAAATCTTTGTTTTCTTGATGTTGAGCTTCAATCCATATAGAAGGCTGCAGTCCTTGATCTGCAGCAAGCGCATCAGGTACCCCTCAGTTTCAGCAAGCAGGGTTGTGTCATCCGCGTAACTCAGGTTGTTGGTGATTCTTCCACCAATCCTGATGCCACATTCTCCCTCGTACACCTCAGCATCTTGAATGATCTGTTCTGCATACAGTTGAAAAGGTATGGAGACAAAATACATCCCTGACAGACCCCTTTCTTGATTTTGAACCATGCAGTGTTTCCTTGCTCTGTTCTGATGACTGCCTCATGGTCCAAGTATAAGTTTCGCATTAGCACAATCAAATGTTCTGGGATTCCCATTCTTCTCAGAGTCAGCCATAGCTTGTTGTGATCCACACAGTCAAAAGCCTTTGCACAG
>NW_006399974.1:2756728-2757315 GCF_000299155.1 Elephantulus edwardii | reverse complement strand
CCATCCATCCTGATGCTACCAATTGGTCCAGTGGTGAGAATCTTTGTTTCTTGACATTGAGTCTCAGTCCATACTGAAGTCTGCAGTCCTTGACACTCTGCAGCAAGTACATGACGTCCTCCTCAGTTTCGGCAAGCAGGGTTGTGTCATCTGCATAACGCAGATTGTTAATAGATCTTCCACCAATCCTGACACCACACTTATCCTCATAGAGCCCGGCCTCTCGGATAATCTGCTCTGCATACAGGTTGAAAAGGTATGGAGATAGGACACATCACTGGCGTACACCCTTTCCAATTTTGAACCGTGGAGTGTTCAAAGGATTGCACTGGAGCATAGAGAAGCCAAAGCACAAGGAAGAATTCAATATACTAAAGAGCTGAACAGAAGATTCCAAAAGGCAGCACGGAATGACAAAGCAAAATATTTCAATGGAATGTGCAAGGAGCTAGAGTCGGAAAATCAAAAGGGCTGAACTCGTTCAGCATTTCTTAAGCTCAAGGAACTGAAGGACAAATTCAAACCTAGAGTTGCTATAATCAAGGATGCTTTTGGCTGAATGTTAAATGATTCAGGAAGTATTAAAA
>NW_006399974.1:2750700-2756168 GCF_000299155.1 Elephantulus edwardii | reverse complement strand
GTTAGATGGATCTTAGCTGAAAGCAGGGAATACCAGAAAAACATCTATCTGTGGTGCAGGTAGGGAAGCCAATATTGGTAGGACTTAATATTTGTTGGGCAATTGGAGAGGAAAGCCAATACTGGCAGAAAGGAGAACTTGGGGCTACTTAGAGTTGTGAGGCTGGATTCTGAGGTATCTGGATGCACAGTTTTTTGATCTGTCTTGACTATATTCTGTTATTAATCTGGATTATAAACTTTTTACTTACCCAATATGATACTGTGTGGTCTGTGAGCTATCTCATTGGATTTTGGACCCAGAAAAACACTAAGATTGGTCTTGAGATAAGTACAAACAGGCATGGTAGTATGGTTAACATATCTGACCCCAAGGGAATGTGTTTCGTGTTATTGATGCTGTGGTTGGGGTCAGTTTCCTTCTATGAAGTTGCTAAAGGTCAGATATGGCCCTCCCTGCATGCCCCTTACTGTTTCTATACATCTATAATATAAGAGATTTTAGTCATAATTGATTCTAAGGAATATACTGGCTGCACTTCTTTCAAGACAGGTTGGCTCATCTTTCTTGCAGTCTGTGGGTTTTTTTTTATTATTACTATTTACCAAAATTAAAAATTATTCTTATTTCCCAAATTAGGTCAAAGATGTTAAGTTCTGATTTGGGCTTTGAGGTTTATTTTCTAGCTCTCACATATATATTATGCAATAGAAGATACACTAGGGTCAGGTGCACGTCAGTTCTCAAAATGACATCCTTTTTTAGAATTTTAAGGAACTTATTTGCAACTGATTTTTTCCAGTGTAATACATCATTTTATTCTTTAACAGTTGCCTTCATGGGGATTGATTGTGGATTCAAGTAAAATTAAATCCTTAACAATTTCAATGTTTCTTCATTTATTATGATATTTCATGTTGGTCCAGTTGTGAAGATTTGTTTTCTTGATGTTAATTTGCAATTCATACGGGCAGCTGTAGTCTTTGATCTTTTTTCAGTAAATGTCTTCACTTTCTGCAGGCCAACCTGACAGTCTATACATTGCTGGCTTAAAACGTCTCCCTCCAGTCCTGATGCCAAGATATTCTTCACATATTTAAACTTCCAGGATTGTTGTGTTGTTGTTATGTGCCGTCGAGTCACTTGTGACTCATAGCGACCCTATGTACAACAGCCCTAAACTCTGTTCTGTCCTGTGCCAATCACTCTGTCTCTGACACACCCATCCCAATTACCCTAGTCACTGAATCAATCCACCTCATAGAGGGCCTTCCCCTCCTACGCTGTCCCTCCACCCTCCCAAGCATGGTGTCCTTCTCCAAGGACCGGTCTCTCCTGACAACATGTCCAAAGTATGTTAGATGGAGCCTCAGAATCCTTGCCTCCAAGGAGCCACCTGGTTTAACCCTTTCCAGGATGAATCTGTTAGTTTTCCTAGAAGTCCATGGTACATTCAATACTCTGCTCCAACACCACAGCTCAAAGGCATCAATTCTCCTTCTAGCCTTTTTAGTCATTGTCCAACTCTCTGATGCGTAACAAGTGATAAAAAAGACCATGGCCTGTATCAGACACAACTTAGTCTCTGGAGAGACACCATTGCTCTTCAGTACTTTAGAGAGGTCCCTAACAGCAGACTTTTCCATGGCAATGTGCCTTTTAATTTCCTGGGTACTGGTACCAAGAGTGTTGACTGTGGAGCCAAGCAAACTAAAGCTGTGAACAATCTTAATCTCTTCACCATCCATCCTGATGCTGCCAATTGGTTCAGTGGTGAGAATGTTTGTCTTCTTGACACTGAGCCTCAATCCATATTGAAGGCTGCAGTCCTTGACCCTCTGCAGCAAGCACTTCAGCTCCTCCTCAGTTTCAGCAAGCAGAATTGTATCATCTGCATAACACAGATTATTGACAGATCATCCACCAATCTTGACCCTGCATTTCTCCTCATAGAGCCCAGTCACCCGGATAATCTGTTCTGCATACAGTTTGAAAAGGTATGGAGATAGGACACATCTCTGGCATACACCCTTCCCAATTTTGAACTATGTAGTTTCTTTGCTCTGTTCTGACGACTGCTTCTTGGTCCAAGTTTCGGTTTCACACAATCAAGTGTTCTGGGATTCCCATTCTTCTCAGAGTCAGCCACAGTTTGTTATGAACCATACAGTCAAACACCTTTGCATAATCAGTGAAACACGGATATACATACCTCTGGAATAAATTTACATATTGAATATTCATGACAGAATACCACATGACCACATTTGTTATGAGATGACATCAATGACTTTATATATATGAAGAAAACAAAGGTTATTAAAAAGCCAAGAAAGAAATGACCAGGGTCATCCATTTCATAGAATATTTCATGAGTTCCTTGTTTTTCAATGCAGCAGAGTATTTCACTGTGTGACTATATCAGAGCTTCTCTATTCATTCCTTTGTTGATGGGCACTTGGGATGTTTCCAGCTCTTTGCTATTGCAAACAAAGCCACTATAAACATGGGTGTGCATATATCTGCTTGGGTGGCAATTATGGTTACTTTAGGATAAATTCCCAGTAGTGGAATTACTGGGTCAAATGGCATTTCTTTTTGCAACTTTTTGAGAAAACATCATACAGGCTTCCATACTGGTTGCACCATTTTACACTCCAACCAGCTTTGACTAAGGATTCCAGTTTCTCAACAACTTTGCATTTGATGTTTGCTGTTCTGTTAAATTTTGCTTTTCTTACTGGGGTGAGACTATATCTCGTAGTTGTTTTGATTTGAATCTCTATTAGAGGTAGGGATTTTGAACATTTCTTCATGTGTTTGTCGGCCATCTGAAAGTCATCTTTGGTGAAGTGTATGTGTTGACATCTTGTGCCCATTTTTCAATTGGGTTATTTACCTTTATCTTGTAGTTCTCGTGTATTTTATAAATTCTAGATATAAGTACCTTGTCTGACATGTCATTATCAATTTTTTCCGCCAATCTGTGTCTTTCCTTTTCACCCTGTTGGAGAAATTTTTGGACATGCATAGGGATTTGATTCTTAGAGGGTCCCATTCATTCTCTCCTGGTTGTAGATTTTTTTTAGGGTGCTTGGAAGACTCTTTATGTTGTGTATTAGGACTTCTAGAGTTTTTCCAAGCTTTTCTTTAATGAAGTTTACAGTCCTTGGTTTTAGTCCTAGGTCCATCATCCACTTTCAGTTGGTTTTCATGCATGGAATGAGGTGTGGATCTTGCTTGAGTTTTCTGCAGGTAGTTTTCCAATTTTGCCAGCATCATTTGTTAAAAAGGCTGTTGTTTCCCCACTTGACTGATTTAAAATCCTTGTCAAAAATCAGTTGACCAAAGGTAGATGGGCTGATTCCTGGAGTGTTAATTCTATTCCATTGATCTATGTGTCTTGCCTTTGTACCAGTATCATACTGTCGCGACCACCGTGGAAGTGTAGTAGGATTTGAAATCAGGGAATAAAATGCCTCCTACCTCGTTTCTCCTTTTAAGGAGTGCTTTGCTTATTCTGGGCCTCTTTCCATTCTAAATAAAATTGGAGATTGCCTTTTCCATCTTGTTGAAGAAGAAGCAATTCTTATTCTAGTTTCAGTGGCTTTGTTTCTAAACTATCCCAAGTTGGCTGGTGACCAGATAGTTCTAACTAATGAATACAGGAATTCTTAAAAGTTCAAGTGTGATCAGAATATGCAACCAAAAAGAGAGAGAAAGGATTGTCAATATGTTAGTTAATAAAAATGTTAAATTGTGATTGTCTTTCTAATTTTAAATACATTCACTTCCTAATTTTATAACTCCAACTCCGTTTTCTAAAGAAGCCCTCCTCCATAAATGACATTTGTTTTAAGTCCCACAAAACTTACCTTGGCAGAAAGAAGTGAATTCCTTTTTCTTGGCTTTGCTGCTCTCTGGCTATAAATTCTTGGGCTGCTCACTTAACTTATCTATTTATTATGATATTATTTTATCTCACACTTCCTTAATGTATCCATAATAATATTTCCACCTATTGTTAAAACTAGCATTCTTTGTAAGAGAAGAAGGTATAAGAAAAAGTATTTGGCAAGTGAAAAATTTCCTATTACCTAGGACATTATTTTTAACCCATTAACCCTATGGGACTCTATTGGTGGCTTAATGGTAAGGTGCTAATCCTATGAGACAGGAGCCAGGGAGTGGAGTTTCTAATCCACTGGCCACACCTCTTTGGTAGCTTCTCTAGGTGGTTCAAATCTACCATGAGATTTCAGAGGAGAAAAATGAGAACTCTCCTCCCATTTGATTTACAGCCCCCTGAAAACCTCCTGGGAAGTCAATTCTCACTAGACATTATAAAGGATGGGGGGGTGGGCTGGGAGAGAGAGAGAGTGAGAGAGAGCTCGAGCACCAGCCCTTTCAGAAGAAGGCCAACTGATGTAGTGGTTAAACACTCAGGGGCTGAGCAAAGAGTCGATAGTTCTTACTCACCAGTATTTCTGAGGGAGAATGATGTGGCAGCCCACTATTGTAAAGATTACTGACTTGGAAACTCTAGGGAAATTCTATCCAGTCCTTTGGCTTGCCATACATCAACATGGACTCATTGAAAGCAGGTTTATTTGGCTTTCTTTTAGCTCTTCCTAGCTCACATTGATGTTGCATCTACTGCTTCAGTCTCAAAAGCTAATTTAGGAACTTACATTGTTTCTTGGATATGGAATTTCTATTATTTTTCTATGTATGTAAGCCTTGTCTCCACACCTAATATAAAACTATTTTAAGTAGACTTTGACCTATCCTGTTATAGTTCACGTTGGATCTAGCAGTGCAACAGTCTACGTATTTACTACGTGTTAAATTATTTGTTCAGGTTGTTTAAAATCTAAAGTTCTGAATCCTGATCATCAATCCATCCATCCACCCCAACCATTCAGCTATTTATTTTAAAACGTTTTAATGAGTCCCTAATGTGTGTTTCTGTGGTTTTCTAATAAATAAGCAAATGAAAGTTGGTCTGCTTTAATTGAATTGAGGTGAAGGATTTAAACTTGACTTGATGGATATCCTCCCAGGAAAGTTTGAATGTAACATGGCAATAAAGGTGAGCAACACTGTATGTCCAGAACATTGTGGAACTGGATATCGTGCATATGACAACACTCATTGTCATACCTTGTAAAGTTTAAAAGTTTATCCACAAGTCAAAAAAGGAAAAGACCAAAATGGATGTCAGAAGAAACTCTGAAGATTGCACTGGAGCATAGAGAAGACAAAGCACAAGGAAGAAGTCAAGATACTAAAGAGCTGAACAGAAGATTCCAAAAGGCAGCACGAAATGACAAAGCAAAATATTACTATGAAATGTGCAAGGAGCTAGAGTCTGAAAATCAAAAGGGCCAGACTCGCTGAGCATTTCTTAAGCTCAAGGAACTGAAGAATAAATTCAAACCTAGAGTTGCTATAATCAAGGATGCTTT
>NW_006399974.1:2730034-2749245 GCF_000299155.1 Elephantulus edwardii | reverse complement strand
GTGCAGGAGGGGAAGACCCTCTATGAGGTGGATTGATTCAGTGACTGGGGTAATCGGGATGGGTGTGTCAGAGGCAGTGTGAATGGCACAGGATAGAGCAGGGTTTAGGGCTGTTGTACATGGGGTCGCTATGTGTCGCAAGCGACTTGATGGCACACAACAAGAACAAGAAGTAAAAAGAAAAATTATAATAACCTTGAATGAAGACAGTAAGCTTTGATGGATGGGAGACCTATCTAACAGACATGAAAATGGAGGAAGTGTTTTAACCATAGGTATCGGTACTATTCCAGTCACAGAAATATCCAGGCTTATGCTGATAAGGAAGGCAGAGAGTTCTCTGTCAAGATGGAGAGATGCACTGGCATGGAGAAACCTGTAGAGCCTTCTCTGTTCTTTATCCTGAATTTTATTCTTTCTTCTAAGTATCATGATACCCTACTGCAGGTTTTAAGTGAGAGGACATGATCAGTTTTGCATTTCAAACATGGTGTAGGAACATCTCCTTCGTTCTGAGCTGGAATCTAGGAATCTGAAATGCTGCTATTCATATTCTAAGGTGATCTATTTTGTTTGTTTTTGTTTTTGTTTCCATTTTTATCTGTTTCTTTGTACATAATTCCTGGATTCTTTCAGAATTACTTATAGAAACCACTAACACAAATTCATTTCTTCTGAAATAAATGGTATTTTAAAAAGTAAAACTTCATATAGTGTGGAAGAAAGAGAGAGACAGAGAGAGAGAGAGAAAGAATTCTTGAAATACAACTTTATTGTCTCAAGTCTTTTAAAAAACTGTAAGATTTTGAACCATGAACTACAATCTTTACTCTCTTTCTCTAACTGTGCATTTCTTCCAAATAATTTCTGAAATTTCTACATTGATTAAAGTTAAGATTTCACTGTGGGAACAAGTGAGGTTTAGCCAAACACAGATTACGTTCTGGATAATACTGTGCACAGTAAAATGGAATATGCCTACTTTTGTGCATCTAAAAATGATTAACAAGTTCTGCTCCGAATGTGAGCGCCAGAGTGAAATGATACACATTTAGGCTCAAAGCAGAGAAGTAAAGTACCACCCAAAGGGCAGAAAATACGGCTTTCAACACAGGCGTATCTATAGGTCTATCAAAAATATGATAAGGCAGAAAAAGCTACTTGCATTAAGATCTGTGCTTCTAAACTATCCAGAATGCCAGTGCCAGTCCAGTGTGGGGCCATCAGCCACTTCCCTGGGCATGCTCTCAGGGCACAGCAAGGTCCCCAAATGCCAAAATGTTAATTATTACCCTCAATGTGGGGGCCTAGAATAAGAGTTCATTTTGTAAATGCTTTTCAGTCTTCAGATAAGCTGCTTTCTCTACCAGCACTCTTTCAATAACTCCAAAACTTTTTTTTTCTTTCACTGCCACCTAGGGTGAGGGTGGTGGGGGCTGTGTTTGGAGAGGAAGAGGGCTAGAACTCCTCTACACCTGGGAAAATGCTAATTCCTGTTTTTAAGAAAATAGGCTAAGAAAAGGCTCAAGGGAGTCTAGGACATCAAAGAACTCTTTTAAAACAACTTTTTTGACTATTTAAATGAAAATGAGGCAGACATATATGGATTAAATTTCCCCTTAAAGCAGCCTGAGGTTTAAAGATTAAGGGGGAAAGAGAGATGGAGGTAAAATGTATTGGGGTATTATTATCAGAGTTTCAACCAACCTTGAACAGTGTGCATTAACCCATGATGTATCTATGTGAGCTCCTATACATGTGTGTGCAAGTACACACACACACACACACACACACACACACACATACACACACACACACACACTCGTACCACGTACCCATGAAACGGTCCCCTAACGGTTGATGATTTATGCAGCTTGCCAGGAGAGAAGTAGGCCACGCCAGCCTTGAAAGCACTTTAGTGTGGTTGTTTTTACTCATGAAGGACACGTTGTCCTGTAATTATTCTGTCATTTCTTAAAAGGTGAAACCCTTAACAGGTTTGTGCTTTCCGCATTGCTGGGAGTATGAGAGTGTTCTTGTCAGAGCACGTCTAACCACGTTGGAATCCCCATTCCACATATCCTTTGTGAGGAACAAAGAGAAACTGGACATTTTAAAATGTATTAAAGAGGCTAACAGAAAGAATATTACTCAGGGAGGACAGAGATAAGGGAGAGAAAAACAGCAAACAACATTCCTATTTCCTTTTTTGGTTTTCAAAACACCTGCAAAATACTTTCTGTCATTAACTTTTCTGCTCCCTTTTTTCTGTCAACAGACAGTTGACAGGTATAATTTTGTATCAGTGATAAGAGACTAGGGCAGGACAAGAAATGCTTAACATGCAGGCAAAATGAAAACATTCAACTCCAAATAATATAAATGTTACTAATGTTTTAATACTTAGGAGAATCTAAAGGAGATCTTTTTTGATTATTTATGACAGATAAACCTTCCAAAGTTAATTAAATAATAAAAAAAAACTTCAAATAATGAGAAATTTTATCTTTTCAAAAATAAATTGCTTTAAGAATGTACTCATTTTTTTCTACACCAAAATGAGTCTGTCAGTTTGAAAGCACAGTGAAATATCTTAGGGTCTATCTGGTCCAAGATAGAATGAACATTTAGGAGACTTATCATCAACTTAAAAATCATATTCTTATTTCATGAATTATAAAAGCCTTGCCTTTTCTGTGTCCCCCAGAAAGTAAGATCAATAAGGGCAGTGTCTGTGTAATACCTGGATTTGAATGACTAAGAAATTAGAAGTCTAATCTACGTGGATAGTCTGCACAGTTTAATGCTGATGATTTCTCAAGGCATAATAGTCTCCACAGATTCTTTGATTGTCAAACACAGTCACACCCATCCATACACAGCTGGCCTACAGTAACACCACTATTTAGGTCTTTATTAGCTGTCTACTGCCAGGGCCCTTTAATGATCCTGCTCTCCATCTTTTCCCCCTAAACCCACTCTGTCACACAGAGCTCTCTGTTAAGTCAAACTTTTGCAATGGGATTCCCAACAATGATGACCTACTGGTTTGCAGACACGGTGCTCTTTATGCCTGCATGGTTTTCTGATTGTTTGAGGCTTTCATTTCATTGACCAGGGATCTTCACCAACAGGTTGTTCTATGTTTTGAATAATAGTCTTGACTTATGCATAATGATTATCAGTCAGAATTCCTGTAGGTTCTCTTCTTTCCTTGACTCCAATATATACTGTCACTGACATAGTTCAAGGCCTCATTATAATTGACTAAATTATGCAGTAGACTCTTGTAAACAATGAGCTGGTAATAGTAGTCGAGTCATTCCTCAGTTAGAAAGAACTTGTTTGACTTTGGAGAGGATAATGAGTATCCAAGGCTCAACTCTAGGAAGTGGTTGTCAGCTTACCTTCACGCTCCAATTTTACCTTCACTCTCTGATTATGCCTTCACTCTCCTTATTACCAATTGTACTGTCTATTACACTTTTTCCTAAATCCCTTTTATGCAACAGATTTGATAAATCATTGTAATAGGCACACTGAACTCAAAGACTATATAACGAGAGCTATATGATGTCTTAAAATCACAGGCACAATTCAAGTTCAGAGTCAGGAAACTTAACAGCAAAATCTGGGAAACTCCTTCAAAAATGAGAGAACATCTCCTCCTTCTTCAGTGCAGAGTATCTCTTTCAGCTCTTCTCAATCTTGCAAGCTAGCTGGTTTTCCCCTCGGTTGTACATGGCTCTTTTCTCAGGCATGTATGCTTCTCTTCACTGTACAGACCTCCTTCTCACCCCATCAGGACATGCTTACTCCTTTGACCCTCTATGTACAAGCCTCTTTTTGTCTATATAGACCCCTCTTGAGCAAGCAATCTCTGTCTTTGATCTTCCTGCCATTAGCCTCTCCTTTTCTAATTACTCTAGCTTGTAGCCAATGTAGCAATTTTGTTTATCTTTTAGCCTTATTCTTAGTAGTGGATATCCACAACTCTGCAGCAAGGACACTTTTTCTAGCACATCATTATTTTTCACTGTCATAACACTTGGCCAATGTTATAGATTTTTAGAGGTTCCTTTCCCGATCTTATCTCTCACCTTTTCTCCTTTCTGAATCTCCCTTTTTCTGAAACTTTCTTGAGGTTAGTTGCTTATATCTACAACTCTTTGTCAGTTTCAAGGCATGACCTTCCCACCAGGGCCATTACGTGATAAATTTCCTTTTAGTAGTTTGCAGACACCTCATTTTCATAGTATGCCATAGTCACTCATTTTCATAGTCTGTAGCAACAACAACCACCAGCTCTTTGCTGTTGAATTGGAACAGACTCATAGTTGACCCTCCAGCAGGTTTTCAGAGCCTGTAAATTACACAGGAGGAGACTGTCCACCCTTCCCCGTGGACCAGCTGGTGGATCTAAACAGCCTATCTTTGGGTTGGAATTGCAATTCTCAACCAGCTAGAACACCAGAGTCTACAGGCACTTTATCTGCATAGTAAGTATTTTTTTTGGAAAATGTCTTAAGTTGTTTTTCCAAAGGATCAAAGCAAATGGCCAAATAAAAGAACTCATTATATCTTGACTCTGATATGGAATGAGGCCACTTGTATTCACCAAATGATATTAGACTGTTGAGACATATCCAGGTAGAAAGGCTACCCAACAAGGCACTATTTTCATGATACATTTAGAACCTTCAAGAAAAGTAAATAAAAATTCAGGGACTATAGAAAGCAAAGAGGAGTTTTGGTTCAAGAAAGATGTCAGCAGGAAGAGATGTGTATTCAGATACTCCCTCAGCCAGCCTTGCAGGCTTTATTTGGCTGAGTCTTAGGGCTGCAAGTGAAAACAAAAAGTTAACTTTACCTCAATCTCAACAGCAAATTGAAAGGACAGTGCTCAGCAACATTTAATTTCAGTACATTCTGCAGCCAGAGGAAAGGTGCTCTCAAAAGAGACCTCAGTTCTGTCAGAAATCTTGGTACAGATGTCACTGTAGAGCCACAGAAGCAGTAGGCTTGACCCCTTAACTAGAAATTAGCAACAAAACCTCCCCTTTGAACTTTTGCAGCCATGAAGGAAAGACCATAGAAAGCTGGAATTTCCAGGGATTCTTTCATGTATTCTTAAAGTATTTCTTGAGCATTTACTATGTGCCAAACACTATCCCAGGAATTAGAGACAGCCGTAAAACAGTTTATCTGCCTTAAAAGAAAACAAACTTAAAAAACACAAACCCAGCAAAACTTCTCAAAACAACAACAACCAAAAGCCCACAAGTCATTAACTGCAGTAAAAAAAAAATAGCATTCTATATCACAGCTCAATACAAGCACATATGTATGTTCATATACAACCCTCACTGGCATCTAGTCAGTCCAACTCATAGGGACACTCCATAAGGCTTCCAAGGTCATACAAGATTATGAGAAGAGGCTGTTCATCTTTCTCCTGTGGAGCAGTTGGCAGATTTGAACCACTGGACTTTCAATTAGCAACCTGTTGTATTTCACACTATTCCATCAGGCCGCCACATATGCACATAGTTCATCTGCACTGCTCATCTTTAGCACGCAATTCAGTCATGTGTTTTCTATATTCCAGTAATTTTCAAGATTGTGATTTTAATGAAAGCTTACAGAAAGATTGGGTTTTGATTCTTTCACTGATGCATATTCCCCCCCCCTTTCTATCCTGCTCTGGAAATTAATTTAATAATGTACTTTTTACTCCAGATTGTTAAGTGTCGTACATATAATGCCTAATCGTACATTCCTTTTAGTTAGTCCTTTCTTTAATCCATTCCAGTGTGTTTTTAATCTACCCATTCTTTTCCTGTTCTTCTCCTTATCATGAATCAATTCTATTTTGTAAGAGTGATCTTACACAGTATTTGTTCTTTGGTGACTGAGGTATTTCACTAAGCACAATATTTTTCAGATTCATCCATATTGCATAGTGTTTTACAAGTTTATTGTTTTAAAATACTGTGTAATTTTACACTGTATGACTGTACAGTTTTCTAGACATTTTTGTTAATGGGCATTTGGACTGTACTCATCTCTTGGCCTATTGTGAATAATGCTGCAATAAACATGTACATACATCTGTTTGTGTCATGGATCTGATTTCTTCAGGATATATTCCCAGTAGTAGAATTGCTGGGTCAAATAGTATGTCCATTTCCAATTATTTGAGAAAGTGCCAGATGGCCTTCCATAATGGTCTTATCATTTTACATTCCTATCAGCAATGAATGAGAGTTTCACTCTCTCTACATCCTCACCAGTATTTGTTGCTTGTGGTCCTGTCAAACTTCACTACTGTTGCAGGAGTGAAATGATACATCATTGTTATTTTGACTTTCTCTTTTCTGACAGCTAGGGATTTTAAACATTTTTTGAAGTGTTTGTTGACCATTGAATTTTACCTTTGGTGAAGTGTCTGTTCATATCTTGTGCCCATTTTGTGATTGGATTGTTTGCCTTTTTAGTGTTGAGATACTGGAATATTCAAAACATTTTAGATATGAGTTCCTCTAATGATTTTTTTTTCTCCTAAGAGCAATAATGTGTTTCTGGAGAATAAAGTGAGTCTGATACAGGCTTTGTACTCACTTGTTATGTGTCAGAGAGTTGGACAGCGACTAGGGAGGATAGAAGGAGAATTGATGCCTTTGAACTGTGGTGCTGGAGAAGAGTATTGAGGGTACTGCTAAGAAAACAAACAGATTCATCCTGGAGAAGGTTAAACTAGGTTGCTCCCTGGAGGCAAGGATTCTGAGGCTTTGTCTGACATACTTTGGACATTTTGTAAGGAGGGACTGATCCTTGGAGAGGGACATCATGCTTGAGAGGGTGGAAGGACAGCGCAGGAGAGGAAGGCCTTCTATGAGGTGGATTGACTCAGTGACTGGGGTCATCCAGATGAGTGTGTTGGAGACAGTGCAATTGTCATAGGACAGAGCAGAGTTTAGGGCTGTTGTACATAGGGTCGCTATGAGTCGCAAGCGACTCGACAGCACATAACAACAACAACAAAGCAAGGAATCACACAGGAGATTTCTCATCTTTCTCCCATGAGGCAGCTGGTGGATTTGAATGATAAGCCTGTGAGTTGCCCGCACCATTTTCACCACTTGGCCATCAGAGCTCCCTGTTGTTGTAATTGTGAACCTATTTTAATTTTCATAACCTTCCTGTGACCTTCATCACAAGTGTTATTTCTTTCATCTCAGTTTCTGCTAAAGTTGAATATTTTAAACACTAATTTTATTACTCTTTAATTTAAAAAAATTCAAAGCTAATATCTAAAGTTCACTTGGGAAAAAAAAAATATCTATTTGCTTTAGAATAATCTGTGTATCCCATCATAGTATACCCCCAACTGCATATCTTAGTTTTAATTTCCATCATTACATGAAAAGCACCTATGCTTCAACCAAGGCTTGCTTTTTCCAAGCACCTAGTATACTGTAAGAACTAAGCTACAACCGATTTAGGCCATGGTCTTTTTCATTACTTGCTATGCATCTGAGAGGTGGACAATGAGTAAGGATGACAGAAGAACTGATGTATTCAAGCTGTGATTTTGGAGAAGAGTATTGAATATCTCACAAACTGTCAAAAGAATAAACAGGTCTTGGAGAAAGAATGCTCCTTGGAGGCAAAAATTATAAAGCTTCATCTCACATATTTTGGGCATGTTACTAAGAGAGGCCATTCCTTGGGGAGGGATATCATGCTTGGAAAAGTGGAGGGATGATGAAAGAGAGGAAGACTCAATCAGATGGATTGTCACAATGACTGTTGCAATGAGCTTGTAGTGATAATGGAACAGGAACCCTGTCCTACATGGTTCACATCTGTTGTTCATAGGATATCTATGAGTAGTACTCAACTTGAAGGCACCTAACAACATCAGTATATGATCAATGAGCTCTGGTGGCCTAGTGGTAAGTAGTTGTGTGGCCAACCTGAAGGCACATCACCAGCTTCTCCACAGAAAATTGATGGCTAACTTCTGTGCAATTTACAGCATCTAAAACCCCTCTAGAGTGTCACCTATGGGTCAGTTCTAACTTGACGGTACATAACAACACCAGAAAATGTACTATGAATTTTCCTGTGCTTCTCTGTGCTCTCTAGAATCTCTGTGTGCCTGCCTAGTAAAGCCTAAGATTGTTGTGAATCTAATATTTTGGTACTGGATCACTAAACACAAATAGTGGGATCACTCATTCCCACATAAGTCCCTTGATTCCTGAACATGTGAATCCTTTTTATGGGGAAAACAACTTCATAAGTTAGAAACTCATGCAGAGCATATACAGCCTCATAGAAGAAATTGCCCCAACTCTACAGGAATTTCCATTTAGCCAAACTTGTAATAGAGACAATATCAGTCAACTATTCTATCAAGCCATATGCTCCATGATTCTGGGCAACTTGCTGTTATTGTTGCTGTTGCTTGATTCTAACTGAAGATGAGCCCACGAGTGAATAGTACAACTTCTCCACATAGATATAAAGCAGACCTTCAGGCCTCTCTATCAAGACTACTCTGAGTGGATTTAGAGTTCCAACTTTCCAGCTAGTGGTTGAATCCTTAGTCATTTGCTTTAACTAGGATCTAGGGATCCGTGTTTAATGAATTCAATGAGTAGGAACCCTGTGCAAGACTTGATTTTCTGTGAAGTGAGTTCCTGACCTGAAGTGATGCTTATATACATTATCATGATGCTGGGAACAATTTTTCTCAGTATAAAGCAGGATTGTTTTGGTGAAAACGTTGTGTACAGAGAAGGCAAATCCTTATGAGGAGTAAGTATCTGCTCCAGCGAGAACAAAACATTGCCTCTTTCACAATAGAAATGGTCCAGTGAAATTTACTTACAGAGATCTAACTGAATACCTGGAGAGAGATCCCATATATAGAGTCAATGTGGGTCTCCTCTCCTGAATGAGTGGGCACGAGGCAGTGACGGTAGATTATTGGGCCTTGATGAGCTCATATTGCAGAGCCCATGCATAATCTCCATTCCTGCCACCATAGTAGGACCGTGTTCGTAAATCTGTAGCGCAATGACAAGAGAGAGTAGAAAACAAATCATCATATTCATCTGATTTTTAAAATCCTGTTCTAATGATATCATCAATTGTTGGTACGCATGTACGTGTTATTGCTGTTATGTGCCATTGAGTCAACTACCACTCATCATGACCCCTATGATGAATGGCTCCGAACCTTAACCTATTCTGAACCAACCTCTCCATCTCTGACAAAAATGACCTCAATACCACAGCCACTGTCAGTCCATTTCATCCGCTGTCTTCATTTTCTGTGCTGACTCTCTACCATTCCAAGTATGATGTTTTTCTCCAAGGACTGGTACCTCCTGGCAACATGCTCAAAGGATGTCAGACAGAGCTTCAAATTCCTTGCCTCCAAGGAACGACTTGGTTTTACCCTCTCTAGAACAGACTTGTTTGATCTATTGGCAGTAATTAGTGTGTTCAGTACTCTTCTCCAGTACCACAACTTAAAGGCCAGTATGACTACTTCTTCTGTCATAGTTAATTTATTTTCCAGCTCTCAGATGCATAATAAGCCATCATGAAGATGATGGCCTGGATGAGGCACAATTCAGTCTCTAGACTGACATCTTTGCTTTGTAGCACTCTGGAGAGATCTTTGACAGCAGAGTTTCCCAGTACAACTTATCTTTTGATTTTCTGATTTCTGATACTAAGGATGGTGATTGTGGATCTGGGCAAGATGAAATTGTTAACAATCTCAGTCTTTTCTCCATCTATCACCATGCTGCCTGTTGACCCCTATTGGCCTATTGGTAGCATACACACAGAACAAAATGTTGTTACATTCTTTGTCCATTCAGAGAGGTGAGTCACATACATCTCCCTAAAACCTCTTTGTTGCCAGTTTTCTAAACATACTACTTTCAACCCTCAGGTCATCCTGTCAAACCATTGACTACAGCTCCTCAATCTATACAGACTTTCACATATGCTGTTTCCAGTTCACTTCTGACTTCTGCATACTGGTAAGATTTCTCTTTAGCACTGTCCTTCTGGGATGTCCCAAAAAGAAGTCATAAGGATGCATGCAGTTGTCCACTTTTAAATGGTACCTGCATATAGCCTCATTTTCTCTTTATCATATGGGTGGGGGGAATGATGCCCAAACAAACACACATACAAAAGCCTGCATGTGTGCATGTATACACACATACATTCAACAACACTATAATTAAATTATGCCATTTGAGTTGTCTTTTTAAAACAGTAGAACTGGATCTTATAAGGCTGCTAAAGTTACCATAAAATTTAAAAATGATATATCATATCATCAAATGCTTTCCATTTCAATAAGGTACTGTAGGTATAGAAATGTATCTCAGTTAGTTCAATTAGCCCATCTTTCCTCCATATTTGTAATTGCTGTTATGTGCCATCCAATTGGAACTCACAGTTGACCTCCAGCAGTTTTTCAGGAAAGTGTATACTCCATAGGAGGAGATTGCCCATCTTTCTCCTCCAGAACCTCAGGTGGATTCAAACCTCCAGGGAGGCGCTGGGCCTTTAAATTGGCAGAGCAACTCCCTCCTCTGGCATATGTCACCAGCATGTTCTCTCTCTCTCTCTCTCTCCCTCTCTCATTGTTTTTGAGTCAGAATCAACTCATAGCTGACCTTCAAGTGGCTTTACATAGGCTGTAAATCTCAGGAGAAGAGTTTACCAGCCTTTCTTCTACAGAGAAGCTGCTAGATTTGAATCACTTGCCTTTGGATTGGCAGTGCTCCTCCTTACCCACTAGGTCACCAGAGCTCCCTCAACATGATAAGGGTTGATGAATATTTAGAGTGCTTAACTTATGACATTGGACGCAGGAGTGGCATCCACTTCCTAAATAATATGCTTCTATAAACTCTATGAATTTTGATAAATGTTGATAGTTGTAGAAGGGCATCAGGCCTTTTGTTCATAGGGTTGCTATGAGTCATGCTCAACTCAAAGGCAATCAATAATAACAAAATTTATGACAAATAATGAGATATACATTTTGCTTGTACATAAATATTGCTTAATTGTTACAGAACATCAGAAATTATTATCCTCATCATTTAATGGATGAAGACATAGAAACCTACAGAGGTTTCTCTTAGCCAGTGTTCCCAAATTGCAATACGATTTCACTCAAACACTCTCTGCCCTTGAGTCAGAGCTGATTCACAGCTGACTTTCAAGTACATTTTTGGAGGCTACAGTTGCAGAAGAAGATATTATCTGTCTTTCTTCTGAGGAGCTGCTAAAAATACAAAACAATACACACAAAAATTCCCCCCCCCCACACACACACAAACAAAAACCAAAACAAAACCACTTCAAACTCATTGGTGTCAAGTCAGAAACAACTCATGACTTTCCTCCCAGTGCATTTCAGAGGCTCTGAGTTTCAGAGATTCCCTGTCTTTTTCCAAAGAACTTGGTGGTTTCAAACTGTTCATTTTTATGTTGACTGTACAACTCCTTAGGTCAACAGAGCTCCCCATGGAGTCACTGGTGGATTCTGATTGCCAAAAAGGTACTTCTACCTTGGATGAGCAGCTCAACTTACTTTGAAATATACCACTAGAACTCTCAAGAATGAAGAGGTGAAATTTCTGTATGAGTTTCAGTTGTAACTTTTTAGCTATGAAGCAAAGCTTTATATATGTTGATAACAAATGAGCGCTTCAAAGTGAGAACTTAACATGATGAGGATGAGATAAATGAGTGATCTCTTAGTGCAATCATCCAGCCTCAATTTGTGTGGTGGAAACAATAAAATGTTTTGGGTCCAAGTTATGATTTCTCTATTACCCAACTTCATGACATTGCCAAAATCATCTAACCTTAGTGATCTTTGATATTTTATATATGTTGTTGTCCTTGCTGTTATGAGCTGTAAAGTAGCCGGCAACTCATAGCAATTCTATGTACAACAGCTCTGAAGCCCGCCCTGTCCTGAGCTACTCTCATTGACTCAGGCACATCTAATATCATTCCCCCATTTATTGTGTCAAATTGTCTCATCCAGAGTCTTCTTATCCTGCCCTGTCCCTCTACCCTTTCAAGTATGATGTCCTTCTCCCAGGACTGGTCTCTCCTGGCTACGTGCCCAAAGTGTGTGAGATAGAGCTTCAAAATCCTTGCCTCTAAGGAGAAACTTGGTTTCACCCTCTCCAAGACAGATTTAAGATTTAATTGTTCTCCTGGTGGTCCATGGTATGCTCAATACTCTTCTCCAGCGTCACAACTCAAAGGCATCAATTCTTCTTTTGTCATCCTTCACTACTGTCCAAATCTCTGATGCATAACATGTAATTGTGAAAACCATGGCCTCAATCAGGGTAGTACTCGTGGCCTAGTGGTGACAAGCTGTGCTGCAATACCAAAGTCACGTGGTTTAAATCCACCAGTTGCTCTGCGGGAGAAGGATGGAAAAAATCTCCTCCCATGCAATTAACTGCCTCTGGAAACCTACTATATGAGGGTCAGCTATATGGGTTGATTCTGACCCGATGATACACAACAACGATGTGTATTTTATCTGTATAAAGCTCAAATCACTGCTGTTGAATCCATTCTGACTCATAGCAATCCTATAGGTTAGGGTTCAACTGACACATGGGTTTCCAAGACTGTAAATCTTACAGAAGTAGACTATCTGGTTTTTCTTCTGAGGAGTGGGTGCTTAGTTTGAACTGCTGAGTTTCCCATTAGCAACTCAAGGCTTAATCTACCACCAGAACACCTTTGAAGGCTCTCCATCACACAGGAAGAGGTGCATAGCAAGTCATTGAAAAAGACTGTGGCCTGGATCAGGTGCACCTAAGTCTTCAAGCTGACAACATTGCTCTTCAGTATTTTGGAGAGAGATCCCTGATAATGGTATTTCAAAAGATCTGTATCTGAAATGTAAGAGACTCAGCAACTTAACACCAAAAAAATGAAAAACTTGGCCAGTTGACTAAATGTTGGCCAAATTATTTAATCTCTGAAAACCTCAATTTCCTTTTCATAAAACTATAGGGTCAGGCTAACTAATCTCCATGTGTCCTCACAGAGCTAATATTCTAACAACTGAAAACTTCAGAGTTCTTGGTCTTGGCCACTTTGTACTGCTTTTCTGAACAAAATTGAATTCAGCTTTGTAAAAATGTATCTTTCATTTACTTCTATACCAGCCACTTAATCCTACCAAATTAATGGGAAGAGTTTGAGTTTAAATTTCCCTTGGTGTTATTGGTGTCTGAAAAATCTTGTTTCTTAAATCTCATTTTTTGTGTATTATATTGCAATTTTTAGAGATCATTGTAGCAATCTCCTATTTCTGTTAACTCTCTGAAAATCCAAATGGGTTTATTTCTTAAACTGCTAATAACCTTTCCCAACCAGAAGAATTAACAAGTTTATGGACTACAGTTGGATATAAACTCATTTTATTTGATGAAGGCAAGAAAAATAACAAAGATTTTCATTTTGAAAGTAAAACCGCCAGGGTGAATTACTTGGAATGCAGTTCAACATGATGAAATGTCATAAATTATACTGAATATTTTTTTGTGTGTAGGTACTCAGCTATGTATGCTTTTATTGATAAAATAGCGATTTATTTTTTTCTCTCTCTCTTTCTCTCTTTCTGGGGACTAACAATTCCACTTCTCTGTGAAAGAATTTGATGTCTATTGGCTGACTACATCACTTGTACACAAAATTCTGGTCCTGTACAAATTCTACAAAAAAATTAAAAAAAAAATAAATCCTCCTCAAGAAATTCTACCTGTACCCTCAGTGTAATGTTACCTGCCTTAGGTCTTTTTGTCTCTCCTCCAAGAATAGTTCAAGAGAGCAAGTCATTTCACTCATCTCAGAAGCAGAAACCAAGGCAGAAAGCACTCTCAAATGCAACGTAACAAATGCAGTACTTCATAAAGATGCTTTTGCAAACAAAAGTCTGGCAGAGCTCAGGCATCAGAACAGAAGGTAATACAGAGTTCTAGCAGGCTGCACTTGAAGCTCTTGAAGAATGCTGGATGATTGCTTAACCCACTTTTCCCCAACTGGGCATGAGTTTTGGCAGTCAGGCTCTTGCTTAGGTTCTGCCATTTGATTTTCAAGAACTTGCTATAGCATATTTAAAAAAAAAAAAAAAAAAGGGGGGGAAAAAAAAAAAAAAACACCCAAAAAACGAAAAACCCAAACCAAAAAGCCAACAAAACACCCCACCAACACCAAAAAAAAAAAAAAAATAAATAAAGGTGTTTATACTCAGTGAGTTTGAGTAGAATCCTCAGTAGTGTTCAACTGCTTTCAAAAGAAACCTTTGCTGAAAGCTTTGACAAAAAACTTCTCTGAGGGAGAGAGGAAAGGGCTTCGTTCCCTTTGTATTAGTCACTCTGTAAAAGATTAATCCTAATGAGTTACTTTCTGCAGGCAGGCACACCCAGGCTTTGCATTACATACCTACGATTTCTCAATATTTAGCCCAAAATGTGTACACTCAGATGCTGATAGATATCGTCTTTCCAGAAACCATTAACCATGGTATTAACTGTAATAACTTAGTGAGTTTAAGGAATGAGGCCAAGCAGGGGGTTGTTCTGAGTCACTGGGAAGCAGTTGTTCAAAGCAGTGTAAAAGAACACACTGTGGAATTTATGTTTCTAAAAACAGAGCAAGAAGAGAACCCAGTCCACTATCTTTTTGGTTCATCTCTTAAACACTTTGCCCCTTCCTCTGTGTCTTTGCTAGGTCAGTTTTCAGCAGGCAGTGCTGCTAGCTTAATTGATTTCATCAGGTAATGGCTGTCACTGTGACAGAGTTGGAAGTTTCTTGCGCAAGGAATCAGAATGGAGAGAGAAGTTCCTGATACCTTTGCCAGAGTCTGGGAAGGCAGTCACACAAGACTACATATTGACCCAGGAGATTCCAGCAGTTCACAACCGTTGAACAAAGACACAACTCCAAACTAGCTCATGGCTGGAGAGCTAGCAGAGGGGCCTTGATGCTTTGAATTCTAGGAGTCCTGGGAATATTAACATTTCTAGGAGTTAAGAGTTTATACTTAGTTATAGTTATACCAATGCAGTTCTTAAACTAAGTATAAAACTATATTCTGAAAAGAAGTTTTGGGGTTTGGGGTTTTGTGTGTACTTATTTGTCACCTTTTTCTTAAGACTATTGAGATTTAAAGGATAAAAAGTAAAAGGTAAAGAAAGGAAAATAGATTGAGATTAAGCAAAGAGGAGAACATGAAACAAAAGGATACATGCATAGACATTTATTGAGCTGCATAAATAACAATACAAGGTTGTCCATCCATTTTTAACTGTTGTAACATGTGGATTTCTGTGATAGAAAATATGTCACTGATATTTAAAAATCCAGCAAGATCATTGATGGTAGACTGATTTCTGTGGAGTTTTCAGAAAAAGAGAGGAGAAAAATTATTTTGAAAATTTACCAGTGAAAACCTTATGGATCACAATAGAACATTTTCCAATATAGTTCTGGAAAATGGGTTAATTAGATTAGAATGCCCTAAAAATGCACAGTGGGTGAAGCAGTGAACTTTAGCATACCAAGATCATGAAGAGGTCGCAGCACCAGGAAACAAGCTGTTCTGTGGGTTTGCAAGTTGAAAGTGACTCAATGATGACTAGCAATAAGAACAATATGAAGCTAGATTGTAAAAATAATAGCAAACAGCAAATAGTACAGTTCTAGGGGATATCAGCTTAACAAGCAAATAATTACACCTTAACTAATACTTTAGTGGAGAAACACATAAAATATGATTAATAAGATATTTCTTTCATTTTGCAATTGGTACCAACTTCTGAATGTCAGTTTGAGGACTAAGGTGCATCTGATTCATAGTCTTTCCAGTCACTTGCTGTGCATCTGAGAACAGGACAACGAATAAGGACAGAAGAAGAATTGACACTATTGAACTGTGGTATCGGGGGAGAGCACTCAATATCGCATGATATATGAATAGATATGTTTTGGAGAGGTTGTAGGCAGAGTGCTCTTTGGAGGCAAAAATGAGGAGACTTCACCTCACATACTTTGGGCATGGTGCTTGCAGGGGCTATTCCTTGGAAAGGGACATGATGCTGGGAAGGATAGAGGGTTGGTGAAGGAGAGGAAGACCATAAACTAGCTGGATTGACAAAGTGCCTGCTGCAATGGGCTCTTGTGTTTCCTGAAGTGTGGATAGAACAGAATTCAGATCTTTTGTTCACAGAATCACTATGAGTAATACTTGACTCAATGGCACCTAACAACAACAACAATCACCAAGCTCTAGGAAACGTCTGATGTAGGTATTATTACTTTCAATTCTCACCAGCACACAATGAGCAGCCCTGATGGTGCAATGGTTAAATGCTTATCTAACAGCTAAAAAGTCAGTTGTTCTGACCCACAAGTTATTGTATAAGAAAAAGATGTGTTTATCTGCTTTTGTAACAATTATACCCTTGTTAAATTTCTGAGGAAGTTTTACTCTATGAATCAGAATCATCTTGGTAGCACTGGGTTTACTTCTTTTATTTGGCACATTATGGCAGTCCCTGGGTGGCACAAATGATTTTAAAACTCAGCTATTGAAAGAAAAGTTTTCAGTTCAAATCCACAAAAATGTAACTACTGCCAAAAGATCACAGCCTTAAAAACTCTAAGGAATAATTCTGCTCTGCCCTCTGCGTTCGCCATGGCAAATAAGAACAACCACGAGATTCCGTGTTATTATTATCATTTTAGAAATTAAAATACTGAAGTTCTAAAAGAAAGTAAAGATAAAAACCACAAGCTCAGTAATTAAGTGTGTGTCTTAATCTATTTTATGGATTTATGCTTCATTGACAATGAATACATCCTTTAGTCTTTCTCCCTGCCCCCCCCTTATTCTACTTGTGATAGCCTCAGTTTTTTGTTTTTCAAAGGATATTTGTTTTGCCTGTTCTAAAATAATAGATGATATAGAGTCAGATTCCATATTTATGCTGAACTGCTAATAGCTTTCAAGTCCACCACTTGACGTTCCCCTCTTGTGCCACATCTAGGCAAGTCTGTTAGAAAGCACTGATGCCCTCACTTGGTAGCCAGCAGGACTCTGATCTCACAGGGGCTCTGGTTCTTGTGAGAGAACTCTAGCCCCACTCTAGCCCCTCAGTACGATTGGACCTTAAGTCATTTACCACTCCCTGTTTTGTCAAGACACTTTTACACTGAAACTGGACCTAACTGTCATCATAAAGTCTCATTATGTAAGTAATAAACCTTTTCCATTTCCTCTTAAGGGTGTGTCTGTGTGGTATTACCAATTTTGTCATCTGAACCACATTTTAATTGTATGTCTGTCTTGCTTCTATAATTGTGTCTGTAAGCAAGGGATCTAGGCAATGACTACCACCAGCAGCAGTCTGTGTTATTTTGAGATGTCTTGCCAAATGACCTTGTGTCCTGCTGACTAGCATGTTCTTTGACTTTTGTTGCTGCTTGCAGTCTTGAACTTTGAGTTGTGCTGCTTATATTGCATTTATTGATTCTTACCAAGTCTTTGTTGTGAATTTAACCAAATTACTTAAAAGTTTTGATAACTAGTAGCAGTGTTGGTAAATTAGAATGATGTTGGGGCCCTCCTTACAGTGGCCCTAGATTATGTGATCAACACACATTTATTTGTGTCTCATGTTGTATTATATTTGTGATTCCAGTACAAATTATGACTGATGTAGGATCATGGAATGACATCTACCCTGAGGTATTGGTTCCATTCTACAGAGTGTTCAAAGGAAAGACGGATAGTACAATAAACAGATCTAGTGAGTGATCAATCATGTAGACAGAGGAGATACCATAAGGGATGCTGAGGTTTCCAATTTTTTGTTATGTGCCATTGAGTCAAGTATGACTCAATGGACAGCAGATCTCAACCTTATCGTCTCCTGTGCCATCCTCATCATCTCTTCACTGTCAATGTTTTGTTTGATCTCATCTTTCCTGGCATAATATAGCTTTCCAAGGAATAGCTTCTCTTAACAACGTGCCCAAAGTATGCAAGATAAACCTTGTTATCCTTGCCTCCATGCACTCTGGCTGGACTTTCCAAGATATATCTGTTCCTTTGACAGTCAGTTAGATATCCAGTACTCTTGATCAACATCACAACCTAAAAGCATCAATTCTTCTGCTATACTTATTCACTGTCCAGCTCTCACATAGATAGCAACTGATTTGAAATAACCATGGTCTGAATCAGGCAAACCTTAGTCTTCACACTGACACCATTGATCCTCAGTAATTTGGAGAGGTCCCTGACAGTGAACTTCCCCAGTGAAATATGTTTTCTGATCTTCTAACTGCTGGTACCAAGATTCTTGATTATGGATCTAAGAAAAATGATGTCATTGACAATTTCAATCTTTTCTCATTCTATCATGACCTTGCTTATTGGTCCAGTGGTGAGGATTTTTGTCTTGATGTTGAAATGCAATCCATATGGAAGGCAGTAGCCCTTGATCTTCTGTAGCAAGCACTTAAAATCCTCCTCCCTTTCAGAAAACAAGGTTGTGCCATTTGCATAACATAAGTTGTTAATGAGTCTTCCTCCTCTTCTAATGCTTCATTCTTTGTAGAATACAAATTCTTTTTTTTTTTTTTTTTTTTTTAAACCCTTGTGTCCAGGGCTGACTTTCAGCATACAGATTTGAACTGTCATGAGAAAGTATTCTAGGACTCAGGACAATAGAAATAACACCCATTACACCCTATGGTACAGCCAAGGAGCCAATGAAACCGTTGCCATTAAGAAAGAACCAACTTTGATAAGAATAATCTGAAATTCTCTGGTGGAAGAAGAAACATATCAATATATGAATAGTAGAAAGGATGTCCAGTGAAATATATTCATAACCAAATACACAAAAGCAACAAACAAAACCTGGATATATATTGTTGTTGTTGTTATGTGCCATCGAGTCATTTCTGACTCATAGCGATCCTATGCACAACAGCTCTAAACCCTGCTCTATCCTGCGCCAACCACACCACCTCTGACACACCCATCCCGATTACCCCAGTCACCGAATCAATCCATCTCATAGAGGGTCTTCCCCTCCTGCGCTGTCCCTCCA
>NW_006399974.1:2716638-2727786 GCF_000299155.1 Elephantulus edwardii | reverse complement strand
TCATTCCTGTCACCAAGCCCATGTTTTCCGACCACCGATTCTTCTTCACTATTCCCAACTTTTGCATTCCAGTCACCCATTATTATCAATGCATCTTGATTGCATGTTCAATCTATCTCCGATGTGGATATATATAGAGGAAAGAAATAGACAATTTCCAGTGAGTGATTACTGATCTAATTGAAAAACTGATATTTATCAAAAGAAATTAAACAATCAAAATGTAAAAATTTAGTGACTGTTTTCTGTTGGTCCCACAATGCAGGTTCTAAATTAACTCTCACGTCTACTGAGGCATATCACTTCACAAAATTTTATGGCCTTAATAAATACTGGGGCTCAATTACAGTTATATTTAGGGATCTAACCAAACTCAAACAAAATATCACTTTTAAGGATATTGTTGTTGTTGTTGTTGTTATGTGTCATCGAGTTGCTTGAAACTCATAGCAACCCTATGTACAAGAGCTCTAAATGCCGTTCTATCCTGTGCCAACCTAGCCATCTCAAACTGACTTATTCCCACCACTCCAGTCACAGAATTGTTCCATCTCATCCAAGGTCTTCCTCTCCTTCGCTGCCCCTCCATTCTGCCAAACATGATGTCCCTCTCCAAGGACCAGTTCCTCCTTGCAGCCCAGAGTATGTCAGAAAAAGCATCCGAATCCTTGACTCCAGGGAACATTCTGGCTTCACCCTCTCCAGGACAAACCTGTTTGTTCTCCTAGCAGTCCATGGTATATTCAACACTCTTCTCCAGCACCACGACTCAAAGGCATCAATTCTCTTTCTATCATCCCTAGTCACTGTCCAACTCTCCGATGCATAGCACGTAATTGAGAAGACTATCGCCCGGATCAGGCGCACCTTAGTCTCCAGTCTGATGTCATTGCTCTTCAGTACTCCTGAGAGGTCCCTCCCAGTTGACTTTCCCAATTCAATTCTTCTCTTGATTTCCTGGCTGCTGTTACAAAGAGTGTTGATTGTGGAGCCAAGTAAACTAAAACTGTCAAGTATCTCAATCCCTTCACCATCCATACTGATGCTGCCAATTGGCCCAGTGGTACTGAACATAATTAAGTAAAACATGCACAGGTGTGGCCCATATCAATTATTAACGTTATTGTCATGTCTAAATTTCCTATTGCCATAATACAAATTATTCTAAAATATACCAAAATGGTAGGAAAATGTCAACCCAATGTTGTTGTTATTTGCTCTCGAGTCATCTGTGACTCATAGTAACCCTATGTACAATAGCCCTAAACCTGCTCTAGCCTGTGCCAATCTCATTATTTCTGACACACCTACTCTCATTATGCCAGTTACTGAATCAATCCATCCTATTGAGAGTCTTCCTCTCTTGCACTGTCTCTCTACACTCCCAAGCATGAGATCCCTCTCCAAGGACTGATCCCACCTTGCAACATGTACAAACTATGTCAGACAAAGCTTCAGAATCCTTGCCTCCAAGGAGAAGCCTGGTTTCACCCTCTCTAGGTTGAACCCATTTGTTCTCCTAGCAGTCCATGGTATATTCAGTATTTTTCTCCAGCATCACAATACAAAGATATCAATTCCCCTTCTATCATCTCTACTAATTGTCTAGCTTTCTGATGCATAGCAAGAAATTGCAAAGACTATGGCCTGGATCAAGTGCACCTTAGTCTCCAGACTGACATTGTTGCCCTTTAGTACTTTGGAGAGGTCTCTGACAGCAGATTTTGCAATTAATCTTTTAATTTCCTTGCTGCTGATACCAAAATTGTTGATTGTGGAGTCAAACTAAAGTTCAACTAAAGCTGTTAACAATCTCGAGCTCTTCATCATTTATTATGGTAAGTAATAAAATAAATTAAGTCTATGACAGTTAAAATTGATTTGACAAGAATGTACTGAAGGGACATATCCCTGTCCTTTTTTGTTAATATGGCCCAATATAAAAATGAGGCCTTCAAAGGCTGAAATCTATTATACAAGGCCTATTCTTGGAAGAATTGGTTATTCCCACTGTTTTTCTTTTTAGCAACTCAAGTTGACCTGTTTGTAAACCTGAAAAGAATAGTCAGAATTGACTAAATTATTCCTGTGAATATTTTAACAGCCTTTCAGCTACAGTTTGCCTTTACCTTCAAAGGGATACAAACCTCTTTACCTGGCTTCCCATGGAGTACCTCAAGTAGTTCTGCCAGTATAAACAATCTTCGCAGGCTAAAACTACATCCAGATTTATCCAGGAGCACAAGATATTATATTACACCACTGTCATCCTGCTGCAAGGAGATTTATTTCATACACTTATTCAGCACATACAAATACTCACAGATTTCACAGAGGATGGGGCCATTGGCCCATAGAGGATTTATAAAGTCTTGCCTTCTCAGTTAGATTTCTGAAAATTACTTGGTCAGCCTTACCATCCTGATTTTTTTTTTAAACAGTCTAATAGCTTTTAAACTTTTGGGGTTCTGGAGACAACACATTCCTCATTTACAAATTAATGTATTATCTTATTTCTGCTCTTACTTTCAAGTTAACTCACCTTGCAAGATGCCTCCTCAAGATAATAATAATTTAAAAAGTTGTATTATATAAAAACAGTAATATATTTTATATTGACAGATTCTTCTATTAACTCTTACTCATGGCTGTTAAGTTGGAACCAGCTCCTAGTTGATTCTCTAGTTAGTTTCTGAGGCTGAAAATTATGAGTAGAGATGGTTCATTTTCCTCTTGAAGGGTCAATGGTAGATTCGAACCCTTAATAGGCATGGCCTTTGGATTGGTAGCATAACTCTTATGAACTACAGCACTTCAGCTCCTTGGTACTACTGACAGTGTCCAGAAAAACTTTGTCATGCAGGCAAGATGGACAGATATGAACAGAAAAGAAAAACACAACCCATGACCATACATAAGTTTGAATGATATTATTATAACTGAGCCAGTATATGTTGTATATTTATCCATGTGTAGAAAAACTGACAGCGAGCAGTATTTTATGAGCTTCTTAATCATTGTTAAACATCCTGAGGGAATGAGTTGCTGGTTTTGAGAATGGGACCATAGCTTTATGGCCATCAAAGTCAATTGGCATATACAGGTTACAGAGAAAATATTCCACATGCTTGTTATTGTTGTTGTTAGATGCCATTGAGTTAAGTATGACTCATAGTAAGTTTATGAAACAACAGCTTTTCTGATCCTGTGTCAACCTCACAATCTCTGACACACTTGAGTCAACTGCTGCAGTGACTGTGTCAATTCCCCTGGTTGAGGTTCTTCTTCTTCTTTGCCTTCTCACCATCTTTTCAAGCATGATAACTTTCTCCAAGATATAGCCTTTCCTAGCAACATGCTCAAATAATGTGAGACAAAACTTCACCATCCTTAACATCAGGGAACACTCTGGCAGCATACTCTTCAAGGTGTATCTATCTATTTGTTCTTTTGGAAGTTCATGGGATAATCAGTACTTTTCTCCAGTACAACAGTTCTACATTGTACTTTGGTGAATAAAAACTTGGGTACAACTTTTGGTCTTAGCCTGACCAAAACAAAGAACAAAAAAGGATAATAAAACCTTACTGAATCAATTAGTCTAATGAATTCATTGATCACATGAACATCAACTTCCATGGCCCTGAAACTAAAACTGATGGTGCCTGGCTACTACTACTGACTCCTCTAAAAGAGATCACAGTAGATCCTGGATAAAGTGGAGAGGAAAGGGGGATAAAACTAAAAATATAAAAAAAAACCTGGCTAATTGGTTTAGTAAAAATTGGCAGAATTCCTGAAACTGTACACTTAGTCCCTTTCTGATTCTAGAAGAAAACTCATCCCTATGATTTAACTTTCTAACAAGCAATACATGGGTCTCTAAGGTGATAAATATACCCAGAAGGCCCTCAGTCCTTACAATAACTAAACAGATGAGGTCAACAAAGCAACACTTGCTCAATGATAAAAGCCTGAAGGTAGAAAGAGGTAGAATAGAATGATTAAGGGAAATTAATATCATAGAGGGGAAATGGGAAAAGTGTAATTATATTTTGAGTTTTGTAGCTAATGTACAAACCCAAATAGTGATGATTACTTGAATGAGGAGGGGAGGGAAGAATACTAATGGTAGAAAAGCAAAAATCTTAGCAACATCTTCTCGTGTCTCATGGAGATTTGGACCATGTATGAAGATTATAAATTTCTCGTACATTTCTGATAGAATAAACTGTCCTTTAAGATCCTTTGTTGTACACCATGCGAATGGTAAGCACTGATTACATGGTAGACTTCACAGGCCTTGACCCCATGACCAGTGTATCCAGATGCTAATTATGTCTTGGGTCATGGAAACAAAAGCCTGAAAACATGACATGGGCACTGATAGAGCTGAACTTGGGCCTTTGGCACACACTGAAGATTTGGCAGATCTTTAGGAAGGGGTGGCCTTCCCCATACTCAATTTCTTAACAGATACCAAAATGTTAAGGGAGAATATATTTCTATCAGATCTCTTGAGAACCTTTGAGAAAAATAGAATTTATATAGCAAAGGCCTTTGATATATTTTATGTATAACATTGCCACCATGATTCATGATGTGGCTTGTTAGATAGCTATTACTTTCATATATTAACTGAGCTATATTTGACACAAGTGGGGCTCAGGCATCAGCACAATTGAGCAAATATATCAGTCATTGATACTGAAAAATAATTAGTTTATCTGCCCATTTATACCAACTTTTGGGTCATTGCCAATGGTTTGTCTGTCTGGTCCAGCCAACAGCAATTGTTTATCCAGAGTTGTCCCCTTTATAATACTCATGCAATCCAGTCAACCTACCTCATAACAACCCTGAAAACACTATAAGAGGGTTCTATTTTATCCTATAGACAGTATGTGTTGGAATCAGTTGGCTGCCGTAGGTTTAAGAAGACATTCTTTATCCTCTCAGAGCTCAAAACATAATTGACAGTGAGGAAGAAACAGATTTTGCTTCACAAAACATACAGCACAGATCTACTAAATAAGGAATTCAATGGCAATTTCATTTCCTTTATTAGCCTCAGGCTATGCAGGCCTTATAAGGCACAATAATGGTTTACTTAAACTAATTCGAATTATATTAAATAAAACACAATTTAGTCATCAAGTATTAAGCATAGATTGTAATAAAATCTGGTGACAGCCTTAAACCATGTGAAGGAGTGCTCACCTCAATCATAAATTGGTAGTCTCCTTTTTCTGCCGTTATCAGACATGCTTGCAGGTTCTCCCTTCCCAGAAAGTCTTACTGCATGGTTAATAAAACTCTTGTGATTAATACTTTCTTGGTGAGAAAGTATTTTATTCTCAAGAAACAAAACAAATTTGAGTTGGGGTTCATCCCATCTTTCTAAAAAAATATCATACTCACATGTAATACTAGTTAATATTTGTGAAAGAAATATTTGACTATCTTTTGAGTTTTAGTTCTACAGTTGATAAGCTTTCTTCCAGTCAAGTTCTTATTCTTTAAAAAATGTTGAGTCTTTTAATTGGTTACTTTAAAAAGTTTTTTCAATAGTTTCAGTACTGTGAAATTTAACTATGGTGTGTCTCTGTGTGGATTCTATCACATTTATCATTTTTGAGAGCACCAGTACTTCCTGAATCTGAATTCTTGTTCATATCTGTTTTCATGCTTGGGAGGGTGGAGGGACGGCGCAGGAGAGGAAGGCCGTCTATGAGGTAGATTGATTCAGTGACTAAGATAATTGGGATGGGAGTGTCAGAGACAGTGCGATTGGCACAGGACAGAGCGGAGTTTAGGGCTGTTGTACACAGGGTCGCTATGAGTCGCAGGCGACTCCACGGCACATAACAACAACAACAACATCTGTTTTGTTACAATTTCTCAAGTATCCTTTCAATATTGTCTCTATTCTCTTTTTTCTGTTTTCTTCATCTGTATTCCTTTAGCTGTATGTTTGAATTTCTTAGTCTACACTCTTTTTTTGTTTGTTTGTTTTTCATTTAAACTCATAGTCTTAATCTCTTTAGCACTCTATGCTACCTTTTAGAGTTAATTTTCAGGAAATATTTTTCCTGTTTCTCAATTCCCTCTTCAGCTCCATCTAATCTTTTCTTTAAAAATGGTCATTAGCCTTATAGTTTCAGTGACTGTTTTTGAAATGTCCATGTTTTATTCAATTATTTTTAATAGGCAGCTAATCTTTCTATGGAAGCTCTTATGGCTTAATGGTAAGGAATTGTACCGTAAGCACAAACGTCATTATTTGAATCCACTTACTGCTCTGTAGGGAAAATATGGGCAAACAACTCCCATATGATTTATTGTCTCTGAAAAGACACTGGTGGGTCAACAACAGGTAGGTTCCAGCTCTATAGCACACAACAACGATAGAAATATTTTTATAGTGTCTTATAGTTTAACCATTTTGTCATTTAAAAAAATGTGTTCATTTAAAGCATTTTTAGTATCTAAAGTTTTTATGGAAGATATGTATATATAACTTTCTGATTCTTGTTTCTGATGATGATGATGGAGTGTTTTCTAGTAGATTTTGCAAACTCAAAAATACACACCGTTATTATATTGAAAACAGAGATTTATCTGTAAGATTCACACTTATTAGGAGGAAGATGGGCTATCTTTTCCTTTGTGATTTATAACCTCAGAAACCTACTGCAGGGTCAGCATGATGACATGATGTCACTGAGTGAATGAGTATCTGTGTAAATAGATTGTGTTTACTTCTACATGGCATTGCAGCTTGGGACCGTTATATGTAAATTCCTTAATTTGAGGAGATTCTTGTCCTCACAGATATTAAAATTTGAAATCACACCTGAGTAAGGGAAAGCAGGAGATTATAAATTCTCAACTGTGCAATAATCTCCCCACCTCTAATATAGATCTTGTGTTTATACAAAACCACTCTCCTGTCATTTTCCTATTTAAGTGGGAAGGGTTTGTTTCCATACTATCCAGTTCCCTATTTATAAATGGGATGGCAGTTAAAACTCAGTCCCTTATTAGGGCTTCCAGGTCTTGCTTTTTATTCTGTGGGGTTATTCAAACTTTGCCCCATGGCTGCCCAAACTGGTAACACTTTGATACCTGCACTGAAGTGTCAGCTCTAGTTCTGGGCTCACCTTGTCAGTTTCCGATTTATTTTTGAACCCTGGAGATTTCCCTTATTTCCTTGTGAGCTAGCCTATGCATTTAAAAGGATGTGTATTACATTTTATCTAAAATTTCTAGGTGTTTCATAGCTGAGAGACTTCAAGCTATCTAGTTAATCATTCCTAGAAATGGAAGTCATAAAAAAAAGCTTTTTCTTCCTTTGTTATCCAGCATATACCTAGTGCACTTTAAAATTGGAACACACTGGAATATGAAATATATAAAATCTCAGGTTTTTTTTATGCATTGGAAGTAATCAAATTGTGTTACCTCTGAGCATTAACCTCAACCCACAAATGTCTGGGTTGCAAGATGGAGAGTACCTGTCTTATGTTGGTATATGTGCATCTTTATTCATAAATGCATATTTATTTGTGTACATAAATGGATACATATATAGACATAGATAGTTAGATTGGGAAATTACTGCTTGTCAGCTCCTGCTCCTGTCTTACTCGGCTGGGTTTCTTAATTACTTCTTCTGAGGGGTGACACTTGCAATAGTTCCCAAATCACTTTGGATTCAGCACAGAGAGTATTATTTACTTAATAGCCTTGTTGTTGCTGTTGTTGTTAGGTGCCAACTAGTTAAATACGACCTATAGCAATCTTATGAATGACAGATCTGAACCTTGTCCTGTCCTGTGCCATCCTCACACCTTCTGAGACCCTAGAGCCCATTGCAGCAGTAAACATAAATCCACCTCATCCATCTTCTTTGCTGACCCTTCACTTCTTTGAGAAGACTTTGGATCAGATAATTGCGTGGTATATTATACTTGGAATGACAGAAGAAGAATGGTGCTACAATCATAATAAAAAAGTTAGCTTCAAATTCTATCCTGAAATACAACGTTGTGAGTTATAGTACATTATCAATACATTTATAAGGAAGGCCATTAATAGGTCCATATTCAAATATATGCTCCTACATTTAGAGCTAAAGAGGAAGAAATTGAAATTTTTTACCAAGTCTTGCTCTTTAAAATTAATCAAACAGGTAATCAAAGTGCACGGATGATAATTGGTGACTGGAATGAAAAAGTTGGAAACAGTGAATGGTAGTTGGAAAATATGGGCATGGTGATAAAAATGAGACTTTAAATAGTATTTTTGAATTTTATATGTTCAATAACTTATTCATTGCAAATATCTTTTAAAAAAGACATAAATGAAGACTTTACACACAGATTTTACCTCATGATCTGCATAAGAATCAAACTGAAAATAAAAGTATCAGATTGACTTTATCTGTGTAACGAATCATTGGAGAAACTCAATATCCACAGCCAACACTAAATCAAGGGTGGACTGTGGATCAGACAACCGATTACTCACGTTCAGGTTCAAATTGAGGTCGAAGAAAATTAAAATAAGTCTGCGAGAACCAAGATATGATCTTCAATCAATTCTGTCTGAGTTTTAAGATCATCTTAAGGACAGAATTGAAGCATTAAACACCAATGATTGAAGAGCAGATGAGCTGTGGGATGATATCATCCTTGAAGGAAACAACAAGTCATTACAAAGACAGAGGAGAAAGAACAAAAACCAAAATAGATGTCAGAAGAGACTATAACAATAGCACTAGAGCATTGAGAAAGCCAAAATAAAGGGAAAAATTCTGAAGTAAAGGAGTTGAACAGAAGATTACAAAAAGTATTTGGAGAAGACTAAGCAGTGTATTATAATAGAAAGTGCAGAGACATGGAATTAGAGAATAAAAAGGGGAAAAATTCTGCATTTCTCAAACTAAGGAGAACTGAAAAAACATATTTAAACCTAAAGTCACAGTATAAGCAATATACTGAATTACTCAAAAAGCATCAAAAGAAGATGGAGGGAGTACACAGAATCACTGTACCAAAAAGAACTGACTGACCCTGAAAAATTTCAAGAAGTTCTATTGAGTTAGGGGCCAGTGGTAATGAAGGAGAAAGTGGAAGCTGCATTGAAGGCATTGACAAAAAATAAGGTCCCAGGGATCTACAGTATACGAGTTGACTCTTTTCGATTAATAGATGCAGTCCTGGATGCATTCATTATTCTATGCCAGGAAGTTTTGAGGACAGCTTTCTGGCCAAGGGCTTAGAAGAGGTCCCTATTTGTTCCCATTCCCAAGAAAAGTGACCCAACAGAATGCAGAAACTGTTGAATAATATCATTAATATTACTGAAAGCAAAATACTGCTGAAGATGAAAAACGGCTAAAACAGCACATAGATAGGGAACAGCCAGAAGTTCAAGCAGCATTTAGAAGAAGCCATGGCAACAGGGATATCATTGACAATGTCAGATATCTCCTGGCTGAAAGTAAAGAATACCAGAAGATAATTTATTTGTGCTTTATTGACTTTGCAAAGGCATTTGACTTTGTGGATCATAACAAGTTATGGCTAACTTTGGGAAGGATGGGAGTCCCAGAGCACTTAATCATGTTCATGCAAAACCTCTACCTGGAACAGGAGGCTGTCTCACAAACAAAGCAAGGGAGCACTGTATGGTTTAAAATTAGGAAGAGAGTGCATCAGGATTGTATATTCATTCTCTCTCCATACCTATTCAATCTGTATGCTGAGCAAATGATTCAAAAAGTTGGACTGTATGAAGGTGGCATCAGGATCAGAGAGAGACTCATCAACAGTCTGCATTATACAGATCACACACCTTGCTTACTGAAAGTGAGGAGGACTTGAAGCACATGTTGCAGTTTTGAAGAATGCAGGTTCAATATGGATTGCATCTCTGTCAAGAAGACAAAGATTCTTACCACTGGACCTATAGGTAACATCATGATAGATGGAGAAAAGATTGAAACTGCCAACAACTTCATCTTATGGAGATCCACAATTAACATCCCTTGTACCAGCAGTCAGGAAATCAGGATACGTACGTAATGCACTATGGAAGTCTGTGGATAGGAATCTCTCCAAATTATTGATGGGTAATGATATTAGGACTAATGTACATCTGATTCAGGCCATGATCTTTCAGATCACCTGCTATGCATCTGAGAGCTGGACAATGAATAAGGATGACAGAAGAATTGATGCCTTTGAGTTATGGTGTTTAAGAGTTCTGAACATCCCATGGATTGCCAAAATAATAAACAAATATATATTGGAGAGGGTAGAATCTGATTGCTCTTTGGAGGCAAAGATGATGAGGCTTTGCCTCACATACATCAGGCATGTTTCTAGGAGGTTTTTGTACTCATAATCCTAGGAAGTAAAATTTGCCCCCTTACCCTAACCACTTTTTTATTTTGAGTTATCAATACTTAACCCAGTGGCGCAGTATACATATTATTACCATGGAGTTCTTGAACAATTGCATTTCCTCATATACTCAATTTCTTAAACAAGATTCTTCATGACTTTTTTTCTCAATGTCTGGAAATTCCATTTCTGAGAGAATTTATTCCTGAATCTGAATTGTGTTCTGTTACATTCTGATAGTGCCTTTCCTTGGGAATATTATACCTGTTGTCATTTTCTAATATAAGGACAGAAATGTTGCCAACACAGTTGTTGTTTTTAGGTGTTGCTTAGTTGGCTTTGACTCATTGTTGTTGTTATGTGCTGTCTAGTCCACTGTGTCTCTTAGCAACCTTACACAAAATATCTCTGAAACCTGCCCTATCCTGAGTCAATCTGACGGTCTCTGATACATCTAATCCTATTACCCCATTACCTCAGTTACAGTGTTAATTCATTTCATCCAGGGTTTTCCTCTCTTGTGCTATCTCTCCACCCTTCCAAGCATATCTTCTCCAAAGACTGGTGCTTCCTGATAACCTGGTTTCACCTTCTCCAGGACAGATCTCTCTTTTTTTTTTCTATTTTATTAAATTTTATTAGTTTTAATGAACATTTACAGGGATTTTGGGTTTTCATTCCTTCATTACTGCACCATTTTCTCTACCCTCCTCCCCAGGTTGTTCTTCTTCCCCAC
>NW_006399974.1:2714338-2716538 GCF_000299155.1 Elephantulus edwardii | reverse complement strand
AAAAAAAAAAGAAAAAAGATGATCTGCATAATGTGGAATTTGCCAAACAGTACAATTACTATTACATAAAAACAAAATATTGTTGAAGATAATTCAGAAATGACTGGAACAGTACGTGGACAAAGAACTGCCAGAACGTCAAGCAAGCTTCAGGAGAGACCATGGTATAAGGGATATCATTACTAACATCACATAGAAAGCAGCTAAAAGCATAGAATGTCAGAAAGATACTTATTTGCACAGGCATTTAAATGTGGTGGCCATTAAAAAAAAAAATCACAATAAGATTGGAAGAATGAGAATTCCAAAATACTTAATTGTGTTCATATGAAAGCAATACATAGACCAAGAAGAAGTGTCTGAACAGAATAAGGAAACACTGCACAGTTTAATAGCAGGAAAGATGTGTTTTAAGGTTGTATCCTTTTTCCACACCTACCTAAATGTGTGTTACACAAATGATTTGAGAACGTGGACTATATTAAAAACAATGTAGCCATCAGGATTGGAAGAAGACTCATCAACAATTGGTGCTATGCAGATGACACAACATTCACACATTTAGATGATGTTTACAATATAATTTTTGCAATGTTAATATACAGGCCATAACAAGACTATAAACTTAATTTATTATCATTGAGTTGAAATCAACTTACAGCTGACCTTACAGTGGTTTTTCAGAGGCAATAAATTACAAGGAAAGAGGAAATCTTTCTCCTGCAGAGCAGTTGGTAGATTCAAACTGCTCATCTTTGTGTTGTCAGTGTAACTCTCTACCCACTAGGCAACCAGAGCTCACTTACAAGACCATATGTATCCTGAAGCAGGGATCAAATCTTGTTTACAATAATATTTCACTTCATTTTAGTACAAGAAACAGAAAGTAATGGGGTTATAGAACAAGATGAAGCTGGGGGGGTGGAGGTGGAGATTGTTGTTGTTGTTATGTGCCATTGAGTCGTTTGTGACTCATAGCCACCCTATGAACAAAACCCCTAAACTCTGCTCTAGCCTGTACCAACCTTATTGTCTCTGACACACCTACCCCCATTACCACAGTTACTGAATCGATCCATCTCATGGCACGTCTTCCTCTCTTGAGTTGTGGAAGTGCTGTATAAGTTCAAGCTTCATCCCAAAAGAAACAGGAAGCCAAGGATGGCTTTTAAATAGTGATGGTAAGAACAAATTTGAGTTCTGAAAATAACCCTCTGCTCACAATTTGTTGAAAAGTCGACTAAAAGTGAGTGCAGTGTTTCTCAGATAATATGAAATAAACATTTAGTTAAGTAAGTAGAGGTGGCCAAAATTAACATGTGTTTGTGGTATGATTTACCTAAATTTGGGTAATAGCCAGATTTTCTTGGCTAGTAGTATGGAAATGTGGTTACTTTTCTGCTGTCATGAATCAGATCATTATTTCTGAAGGTAAACAACTTAGATTATATTACCATCACTTTTCATTACCATTGAGAGTTTAGTTAATTTGTTGTGTTCATAGATAGTCAAACAAATTAAAGGTATTACAGAAAAATCGCAAAGAGTTTTAATTACTCTCTTAGCAGTTACTCTGTTGAGAGACTCAAAATGGAAAATTTTATTTTCTAAATTTATTATAAATTGCTAATATTGCTAGGTGTGCTGACCAAATTGCTGAATTTGTAATAATAATATATTACTCTTTTTGTTATATACTATGACATTATCCGAAGGATATACAAAGAAATTAGCATGAATCTTTAAGATTCTCATGAAGTATTAATATTGCGTTGGTTTTTAGGTGATATGAATCTGGCCTCAGATTAAGAGGGTAACACAAAGTTTTAATAAATTATATCTCATTTTACTAATCTTAATAGAAATAATGATTTTCTGATCATGTCATTTTATCTGATTTGCACTTGTCTGTTGCTCTTTGTTTCTTTTTGGATTATCTCCAATATCTTTCATAGGATTTGCCAAGAGTCCTGATTGACTGACTTCCTCTTACCAACCAATGCAACCTAATGTCGTCTTTTTTATGTGTTGAAGCACACAGGTCTTTGCTAAGTTCTGTGTTTTTCATTACTTCCTCTTGGTAAAGGATATTTTATCACTTTCTGCAGGCTGCCTAGAAAGAGAGTAACAATTAATATATGTATTTTTCTTATTGTGTACCATCAAGTCAGAACCAACCCATAGCTGACCCTCTGGTAGA
>NW_006399974.1:2707096-2714238 GCF_000299155.1 Elephantulus edwardii | reverse complement strand
CATATGGTTCTTGTTCTTTGCCTTGTCGATGTGATGAATTACATTAATTGTTTTCCTTATGTTAAACCACAGGACAGATCTCGTTGTTCTCTTGAAAGTCCATGATATGCTCAATAACAATTTAATAATCCTTAAAAAATCCTTTTGCGACTATAGCTGCCCATGGGATTATCTAACATGTACTGCTTCCTGATATAGGGCCCTGCAACCTTCTTTTAGAAACATTTGATATAATATTTTAGAAATAATGTGTGCTAATCATATTCTTTGAACTTCGTGGTATGGATATGCATTTTTGTGTCCATTTGGGGTACCATCAATGATCACTACAAAGAATTTAGATAAGTAATTTTAAACTATTTGTTTTAGATATTTGTATAACTTAATTTCTTTGAGGGCTTCCCTATATACTTACATGTGTTATCTCTATTTTATAAAAGAATATTTCAGTACAAAATATTTTGTTGCCATTTTTTTTTTGTCATGTGTGTCATCAAGTTGGATTGACTCGTAACTGGCCCTTCAGAGAATTTTCAGAGGCAGTAAATCACTTGGGAAGCGATTGCCCATTCTTTTCTAACGGAGAAGCTGGTGGATTTGAACTGTGTTCCTTTATGTGTTATATTATGTGCTGTCAAGTTGACTAGGACTTAAAGCGGCTCTGTGAACAAGCCTGAACTTTGCCTCTTCCTGTGCCTTTCTCATGGTCCATGCTGAGCCTGGCTGTAAGAGGAGCTGACAAAATATTCACTCAGGCTAAGAAATTTTTACTCTTATTTGGATTTTTGTTTTCAGAACAAGACAATATATCTTTCTATGTTGTTGTTGTTATTGTGCACCACAGAGTTGGAACTGACCCATAGCTAATCCTCCAACAGGTTTTCAGAGGCAGTTAATCACATGGGAGGAGACTACCTATCCTTCTCCCGTGCTGGAGCAGCTGGTGGCCTCGAACTGCATGCCTTTGGTATTTCAGTGCAGCTTCTTGACAGTAGGTTATCAGAGCTCTCTAGCCTTTCTATGAGAATTGTTATTGTAAGTGTACAATTCCTAGTCTTTAACAAATGAATTGAAAAGAACTACATGAAGGATATGATAAAAGTTGTCCACTTGAAATACTAAACTCTCAAAATATGATATTGTCAAGATTTTAGGAATAGGCGTAAACATTTATTTCAGTCCTGTATATGTGTGATAGAAGGTGTGAAAAGAGAGAATGTGTAAAAATTAGTGGCTGAACATAGGACCAATTAGAACAAAAGCTTGATGCCAACAGGATTTTAGAGGGGACGAGTGATGAGTCGTGAGAGAGCAGGGGGCTGAGGGGAAAACTGGAAGGGAATGAAGAGGATGCTATTCAGAGAAAGGCAAGACAGAGTCTGCAAGGAAAGGACAAAAAGAATCGGGAAACATTTTCAATTACCTAGACAAAGGGGCTGGGCAAACACTACTAAAGTGATAGCAAAGGACAAAGACTTTACTGCAGAGGATGATGGTCTTTTTCTGAGAGAGTGTTTGGAGGTAAGGTTTGGGAGATTCTTCTGGCTGGCATTTATTCTACTGTATCTAGAAAATTTATTTCTGAAATTTAGAATTTGAAAGTGGGATGCAACAGAATATTTAAGTAAAATAGACCAATGGCAAAATATAAAGTTAATTCTTCTATAACTTTGAAAGCATTAATCTTATTTTTCCTCGGGAAATGATTATAATTCCATCCATAGCAATAAGAAAGATAAATTTAAATTAAAAAATATCTTCACATGCCTAAATTATTCTTAATAATATGGAGCTAGACTGTGTTTTGTGAGAGTCAGACATAAAAAATAAAGTATATAAAAGAATTTCATCAAGTAGAAAGCTGGCTCAGGCCTATTTTTAAAAAGTGTCTTAACATCAAGAAGTCCGTGTGAAAGAAACACTTATCTTAACATATTTGTCATGTTTGAACATATTAGTCATGTTCAGTGCAGCTTAAAAATCAGCATAAATGTAATTCAGAAGAAAACTTAGCTAATTTTCACTTTCCTAATCTGCAAAAACCCAGTTTCTCACAAAGAACCCCGCAGTCTCAGTTCACTTCTCAGCAAAGATTTAATGGCTGAGAGCTCTGCCGTGTTCTCGTATTACTAAGACTTCATTACTTTTACATGCCACACTATGGGACACTTACTAATATACTATTAAGTATTATCATAAATAATTAAAATGCAACTATACTTGACAAAATGAAAGAACCAAGTGTATTTTGTGTTGCAGTCAGTTTGTGTGTGTGTATCTTGGCCGGTTTGAGCAAAGCACGTATTTTTAAACTAGAAAATCGATGACTAATAGCAGTGTTAGTCACCCTATAACGGGCCTACCTCTCATTAGTATGGGTTGGTGAGGTCTTTTTTTGGGCTTCCACATGCCAATTAAATCATACAGCCATTATATCATTATCACTGTTATTTAAGTACCAAGAGAATGTTGTTGTTGTGTCAGCATTTTCCATGTAACCATGCTTTTCGTTTCAAATTGATTAGATAAATCTAGTACTTTTTGTATCCCACTCCCCTCCCCTCAACCACAACTCCACCCACACACCCAGAGGTAAGAATTCTCTGTCCTATTAATTTTTCACCATCACTTCTCTGTCAGTTTTTTGGATTATGGTGACTTGGCATGTTGCCATGATGCTGGAAGCTTTGCCACTGGTCTTTCAAATACCAGCAGTCACTTGTGGACAGTTTTTAGTGGAATTTCCAGATGAAGACAGACAACCTACTGAGCTAGTTGGTCAGTAAAAACCCTTATGACTAGCAACAATCCATTGTCCATTGTCTGAACAGTGCCAGAAAATAACCCCTCGGGTTGGAAGGTTTGGAAAGGAGAAGACTTTCAGCAAGATAAATTGATATGGTGGATGCAATACATACATGGGTATTTCTTCTTGTTGTTGTTAGGTTTCATCGAGTTGACTGTGACTCTTTGTGACCCTAAGAACAGAAGATCTGAAACTTGCCCTATCTTGAGCTGTTTTCACCATCTCTAATATGCTCGAGACCTTTGTTATGTTGTCATTTTTGTTGTAGTTGTGCATCATCGAGTCAGAACCAACTCATAGCTGATACTCCATGGGTTTTTAGAGGCAATTAATCTCATGAGACGAGATTGTCCATCCTTCTCCCATAGAACAGATGGCGGTTTTGAACTGTATGCCTTTGGGACAGCAGCACAAATTCTTATCACTAGGCCACTAGAGCTCCATTTTGTTATATATCCCTGTGCACATCCATCTGGCTGAGGGTCTTCCTCTCTTTCTGAGTCTCCACCCTTTCCAGCATGATGCCCTTTTCCAAAGACTAGCCTCTCAGGCAGCATGTTCAAACTATATGAGATGAAGTTTCATCGTTCTTACCTCTAAGGAGCACCCTAATAGCACTTCCTCCAAGACAGAAATGTTTGTTTGACAGTCCATGGGATAATCAGTATTCTTCTCTGATGTGACTTATTATCACCTTGAGTTTGCTTTGCCAAAAATTGTTCGTATACATAGCTGAAAGTCCCTGAGTGGTGCAAATTGTTATGTATTTGTCTGCCTTAAGAACTGGAAATTAGAGTTCACATCGAGGGACCTCAGAAGAAAGGCATGGGGGTCTACTTTTAAAAGATTACTCATTTTAGAAAACTTTGCATGCTGCAAAGTTCTGTTCAGACATATTTGCCACACAGCATGTGTTAGAATTAACAGTAGCTGACTTTCCCCTTACACACACATGCGTGCACACGCACACACACATGGAGAGAGAATTTTGTGTGCTGTCTCTCACTAGACCTGTTTTAGTTATCTGATGCAACTATAACAGAAATAGAATAAGTGATGTTTCTAAGGAACAAAAGTTTACTTTCTCACCATTTAAGAGGTCATCTTTGCAAATTTGAAGCACTGGATCTAGGGGAAGGCTTCTCTGTATTATCTAGAAGGAAGGTCCTTTTCTCTGTCTAGGTTTTATCGCTTGATTACTTGATGATCTCCATATAGTAACTGGCTTTTCTTGGTTTTGTTCCTGTGATGTCTGTCTTATAGCTCAAAGTGATTGGTTCAAAACAAACCATACATGGATATGGCATCATTAATATGACAAACAAAACCCAATTCTGACTACGACTCATAGAGACCCTATGAACAGTCGATCTGCATTATGTCTTATCCTACACAATTTTAGCTATCTCTATCATACTCAAGCCCTTTGTAGTCACTGTGTCAATTATAACTCCTTGAAGGTCTTTCTCTCTTTTGTTGACCCTCTACCTTTCCCAACAAGGTGTCTTTTTTCAAGTTCCTGCTGATAACAGGCCCAAATAGAACAGTTTCACCATCCTTTTCCAAAAAGTAACCTGGTTGCATTTCCTCCATGACATATTTCTTTGTTTTTTTGACAATCCATGGTATATTTAATTACTCTTGACCAGAACTACAATTCAAATTCATTAATTCTTAATCAGCCTTCCTCATTTCTTATTCAACTTTCAGATACACAGGGAACAATTAAAAATACCAATGCCTAGATCAGACACACCTTAATCTTTTAACTGGCATCCTTGCTCTCTAGCACTTTTGAGAAGTCCTTGGAAATAAATTTTCCCTGTGCAACAGATTTCTTTTAATTCTTGGCTGCTACTACCATAGTATGGATTGTGGATCCAATGATATTATTGAAAATCTAAATATTTTCTACCTAACATTGCTGTTGCTATTGGTCCAGTGGTGAAGATTTTTAATAGATGTTGAAATGTAAATCATATTGAAGTCTATAAAGTTTGAAATTCTGCATTAATTGTATTGCATCATCTCGGAACATTTCTAAGGGCCACCTGAGGAGACAAAGCAAAGCATTATAACAAAATGTGAAATTAGCTGAAGTTAGAAAACCAAAAGTAACATACTTGGCATTTCTTTAGCTGAGAGAACTGAAGAAAAATTCAAGCCTCAAGCTACAATACTGAAGGATTTTATGGGCAAAAATCTTGAGTGGTGTAGAAAGCATCAAAAGAAGATTAAAAAAAGATACAGTAACAACTATGACATGTCATCTCATCCCAGCAACAGTAGCAAAGTTCAATAGGGCAGTAAACAACAAGTGCTAGTGAGATTGTGGAAAGATTCAAACTCTTATTCCCTGCTGGTGGAAGTTATAAAATGATACAGCCTCTATGGAAGACAGTCTGGTGCTTTCTCAAAAAGTTGGAAATAGAAATACAATTTAAGCAAGCAATTACAGTACTGGGTATATATCCTAAGGAAACTAGAGTCAGGACTCAAAGAGATGTATGCACACACATGTTTATTGCTGCATTATTGACAAATAACAAAGAGATGGAAGCAGCCCAAGAGTCCATCAACAAGTGAATAGATAGAAAAACAGTGGTACATTCACACAGTGGAATACTATGCAGCACTGAAAATAATGAATTCATAAAACATTACACAACATGGGGAAAATTGGAGGATATTATGCTTAGTGAAATATCTCAGTCACAAAAGGACAAATACCTCATAACACTACTATTATAAAATAGGATAGACAGGGGTGGAGATGGTGCTTGTGGATAGATAATGAGCACTACATTAGAACAAATGTAGAAGAATCTGTTCTCGAAAACAAAGTATTCAAATTTTGTAAATAAACTAGTATAACATTTTTTAAAAAGGAAAGAAAAAAGAAAACCAAAGTTCTCACCTTTGGGTCCCTTGGCAGCTTCATGATAGATGGAGAAGGCACTGAGATTGTTTTAAAGAAGGTGAATTATATTGGAGAAATCTGCTATCAGAGACCTCTCCAGAGTGTTCAAGAAGAGTGATGTCAGTCTAGAGAATAAGAGATGCCTGATTCAACACATACCCTTTGTAATTACTTGCTATACATCAGAGAGCTGGACAATGACTAAGGATGATAGAAGAAGAATCAATGTCTTTGAGTTTTGATGCTGGAGGAGAGTATTGAACATACCATAGACTTCCAAGAGGATAAATAGGTCTGTCCTAGAGAGGATAAGACCAAGTTGCTCATTGGAGGCAAGGATTTTTAAGCTCCATCTCACACACTTTGGACATATGGCCAAGAGGGACTTGTCCATGGAGAAGAAAATCATGCTTGGAACGGTGGAGGGCCAGCACAAGACAGGAAGACCCTGCATGAGATAGATTAACACAGTAATTGGGGTAATGAGGTAACTGTGTCAGAGACAATGGGATTGGCACAAGATAGGGCAGAGTACAGAGCCATTGTATAATATGGTTGCTATGAGTCGCAGAAGACTCCACAGCAGCTAACAACAACAATTACCATAACCAGGATTGCTTATATCTTTTGAAACACACCAATTTATATTTTACCAATCCCTGAGAGCTTATTTGTTTCCAATGCCTTCAGTGTAGCTTGAACTTTTTATTCCATGGGCATTGGTTCTTATTCATATCCTACCTCCTAAAACGATTCAATGTCAACAAATTCTTTTTGACACAGTGACTCTCTGTAATTTTTTGCTGTGGTGGTTTGTATTGTTTTTAATTTTATGTTGGTTTGCATAAAAATTTGTATAGAATGTATGCATTCATATACAATGTTTCATAAATCCCTTAATCACTTTGTGTCTCATATGATCACTAATATACATTGTGTTTTTTAAATTTTTTATCGTTACACATTTTCTTTCCTTTCTCCCCATCCCTTCCCAAATCCACCACATAGTGCACCCATTGTTCCAGATTGTTGTCATTCATATAATGTCTAATTGCAAATGTTCAGCTTTTTGAGGAAGCGAGTGAACACCTTCCACAATAGTTGTACCATTTTACAATCCCACCAAAACTTGTAAGAATTCAACCTTCTGCAGCAAATACCTCAGTTAGCCTATGTAAACACATTTAGAAGGCAGCTGCCTGGCCATTACTTTCTGACTGGAAGAAATGTATGTTCCTTCCCATTCCAAAAAAGATGATCTGCAATACTGCATGGTGCCTCTGTTGTAAAGCAGGACTGACATTGGGTTTAGGGAGAGACTGAAAAAGATGGGTTCAGTAATGTATACTGCATTGAAACAGATGAGGGAGAAAACTGTTTAAAAGCGATATGTGATTAGGTATTTTTGTCATGACA
>NW_006399974.1:2698715-2700266 GCF_000299155.1 Elephantulus edwardii | reverse complement strand
TGTTGGTGGATTTGTATTTCTAGAGATGTGCAATCTTTGAGTTGTAAGTGCAATTCTCTATGGACTAGGCCACCATTACCCTTAGTCATTACCAACATTTTCCATCATGGTAAAAAAAATTCATCACTTTCTGAACAGCGATTCTCTTTTTCCTTCATTCTCCAATTCCCAGTATCCACTAGTGAAACTTTGATCCCTGTACATTGCCTATTCTTATTAAATCACTTTAAGAGGGACAAGACAATATTTATCCTTTTGATATTAACCTTATCTCTACATGTTATTTAAAGTTTATCAAGTCACAAGATGTCATTAATCTTTGTGACTGAGACGAGTACTATTAGGCTGTATGTATGCACACAGTTTGTATATTCATTTAAACATCGGTGAACATGCAGATTGCTTTCGCATTTGGGCTATAGTGAATATAGTGCTGTAATAAAAATTGCAGTGCATTTTTTCTGGTTGTGCTGGTGTTTTCAGGTGCCTTGTATATAAACCTAGGAATGGAATCGTTGGTGTACTTTCAGTCACCTCATGTTGTTGTTGTTGTTGTTATGGACCCGTAGTGAGCCTGTGTACAGCAGCTCTGAAGCCTCCTCTGTCCTGAAGCAGTCTTACTGACCCTGACACACCAACCACCATTTCCCAGTTACTGCATTAATCTATTCCATCTGGGATCTTCCTCTCCTATGCTGTCCCTCCACCCTTCCAAGCATAATGTCCTTCTCCAAGGATCAGTCCCTTCTGGCCACTTGCTCAAAGCATGTGAGGCAGAGTTTCAAAATCCTAGCCTCCAAGGAGAAACTTCCAAAACACCCTCTCCAAAACAGACCTATTTATTGTTTTTTTGTGTGTGTGAGTGTGTGTGTGTTTGGTGTTTTTTTTGTTGTTGTTGTTTTTGACATGGAATGTTCAAGACTTCTCTAGCACCACAGATCAAAGGCATCAATTCTTCTTTTGTCATCCCTATTCATTATTCAGCTCTCTGACAGCAGACTTTCCCAGTGCAATTCATCTTTTAATTTCCTGGCTGTTGGTACAAAGAGTGTTGGTTGTAGAGCCAAGGAAACTGAAGCTGTCAACAATCTCAGTCTCTTCACCATCTATCATGATGCTGTCAATTGGCCAAGTGGTGAGAATCTTTGTTTTCTTGTAATTGGGCTTCAATGCATATTGAAAGCTGCAATCCTTGACCTTTTGCAGCAAGCAGTTCAGGTCCACCTCAGTTTCAGCAAGCAGGGTTGTGTCATCTTCATAATGCAGATTGTTAATAAGTCTACCTCTGATCCTGATGCCACACTTCTCCTCATAGTGCTCAGCCTCCTAGATACTCTGTTCTGCATATAGATTGAAAAGATATGGAGACACATCCTTGACACGCACTCTTCCCAATTTTGAACCATGCAGTGTTTCCTTGCTCTGTTCTGACGACTGTCTTCTGGTCCAAGTATAATTTTCGCATAAGCACAATCAAGTGTTTTGGGATTCCCATCCTTCTCAAAGTCAGCCACAGTTTGTTGTAATCCACAGTCAAAGAAACACAGATAG
>NW_006399974.1:2695733-2697460 GCF_000299155.1 Elephantulus edwardii | reverse complement strand
TTTTGTACCTCCTAGTGAACACTTTTTTTTCATCTTAGTAAACCTATTAATAATGAAATACTCTCTTACTGTAGTTTTATTTTACATCCCAAAAATCTGCTTTTGGGGATTTTTGTATACCTTCATTTATGAAATGTCTATTTAAATTCTTTGTACATTTTTAGCTGGTTATTTGGCTTTTTTGCTGTTACATATTCTCTATTAGCAAATATATACCATCACTATATTTTAAAGACCATATATTCTTTATGAATAGTGCCCTTTATTCAGTATGTAAAACTAAGACAAACCCACTGACACAGCTAATTGTGGGTTAATGGGGACTGATGTGTCGGAGTCAGTGATAGATACTGGTTCAGGACAGGGCAGGATCCAGAGCTGCTGTATACAGGATCACTATGAGGCACAGGTGATTCAACAGCACATTGCAAAAACAACAATAATGGTCTTTTCAGGAATATTTTCTCTTAAAACCTCTTCCCCAAATCTCCATCCAAGACCAGGCCCAATGAACATGTATCTACATGTTATTTTTTATGCACCATCCAGTCACCTCTGACTCATAGTGACCCTATATACAACAGCTCTAAAGACTGCCCTGTCCAGAGCCAATCTCACTGACTTTGACACATCTACATGCATTGTCCCAGTTAATGTATCAATCTATCTCATCTTGAGTCTTCCTCTCCTGTGCTGTCCTTCCACACATCTAAGCATGATGTCCTTCTCTAAGGACTTGTCACTCCTGGCCATATGCCCAAAGTGTATGAGCCAGAGCTTCAAAATCCTAGCTTTCAAGGAGAGACTTGGTTTCACCCTCTCCAAGACAGACCTATTTGTTTACATCTTTTAAACTGTTTCATGGAAAATCAATTTACAAATTTACATTGTAAACTTTCACCCAAATACCATAAAAAAACCATAGAAATAGCCCAAATGTCCAACCACAAATGAATGGATTGAGAAATCATGGTACATTCACATAATGGAATATTACTCAGCATACAGGAGCAATGATTTTGTAAATTATTACCAACTTGAGAAGGACTGGAGAGCATTGTTGTTATTGAGTATGACTCATAGTGACCCTATGAACAAAATATGTGAAACCAATCCTGTCCTATTTCATGTTCACACTTCCTGACAAACAAGACCTTATTGCAGCAATTATCTTGTCAATCCACGTGGTTGAAGGCCTTCCTCTCCTTTGCTGACTTTGCACCCTTCCCAATTCATATCCTTCTCCAAGAAATATCACTTCCTAGCAATACGTCCAAAGTATATTAGGCGAAGCCTCATCCCTCTTGCCTCCAGAGAGTATTCTGGCTACATGCTTTCCAAGCCATATCTATTTGTTTTCTTGACCATACAGGAATGTCCAGTGCTCTTCTCAAACACTGCGGCTCAAAGGCAACAATTCTTTTTCTGTCATCCGTTTTCATTGTCCAAATCTCAGATGAAAATCTAGTACTCGAGAAGACCATGGTCTGAATCAGATGCACCTTAGTCCTCAAACTGACATCTTTAATAATTTTAAAAAATCCCTTATTGCAGATTTTCCCATTTCAATGCATCTCATTAGTTCTTAACTGCTCCTTCCAAGGGCGTTAATCGTGAATCTGAGCAAGATGAAGCTGTTGATAGTTTCCATCTCCTCTTTATCCACCATGACACGGCCTATTAATCCAGGTATGAGAATCTTTGTTTTTTGGGTTTTTTCTTTTTTT
>NW_006399974.1:2689123-2690670 GCF_000299155.1 Elephantulus edwardii | reverse complement strand
GCATGAGATGGTGGTGATCTGGTGTCCCTGGACGTGGTCCTGTGGCAGGGGTGGGGGCGCAGGTCTTGGGCAGCACTGGGAGTTAGGGGTTGCAGTCTGTTCCCAGATATTAAGCTGCCAAGTCACCAGTCTTCAGCAAATAAGACTTTGTGCCTATCTTTGTTTGATTTTTTATATTGAGACACAATCCACACTGAAAGCTGCATTCCTTGATCTTCTGCAACAAGTGCTCCTCACTTTCAACAAACAAGGTTGTGTCATCTGCATAACACAGGTTATTGATGAGTCTCCCTCCAAACCTGTTGCCACACTCTTCTTCATAGATTCCAGATTCTCAGATAATTTGCTCAGTATATAGATTGAACAGTTATGGAGACAGGATACATCCCTGAAGCACTCCCTTTCCAATTCCAAACCATGCAGTGCACCCCTTGCTCCATTTGCACAAGTTAGTTAAAATGAAGAAAAACAATAATAAACATTGTTTAATAATTGCTATATGGAATTTTCATAGCTTTAATGTTGAAAAATTGGATATTGTTAAAAGTGAAATAGGACACATGAATATTGACATCCTATTCTTTAGTGAGATGTGATGGACCAGCTATGGTCACTTTTAATCAGATAATCATATGATATACTATGAAGGGGAATGAAAAACAGAAGAAGAATGGTGTTGCATTCATAGTCAAAAAGTCAATTTCAAGTTCTATCCTGAAATACGATGTTGTGAGTGATGGGATTATATCCATACACATACAGGCAAGACCTGTTAACACAACCATTATTCAAGCATATGCTCCTTCATCTAGTGCCAAAGAGGAAGAAATTGCGAATTTTTACCAAATTTTGCAATCTGAAATTGACGAAACAAATGGGGAACTAGGATGCACTAATGATAATTAGTGACTGTAATGCAAAAGTAGGAAATAATGAAGAAGAAACCATAGTTGGAAAATATGGGCTTTGTGATAGAAATGAATCTGGAAATAGAATGTTTGAATTTTGTATTTACAATAACTTATTCAATGCAAATGTATTTTTTTCCTAAAAGACACAAAAAATTATTTAGACGTGGATTTCACCCAATGGGCTGTGTAGAAATCAGATTGACTATATTTATGGAAGAAATCATTGGAGAAGATCAATATCAGCAATCAAAACTAGGCCGGGGGCAGACTGTGGGTCAGATCATCAATTGCTCATACGCAAGTTCAAATTGAGGAGAAAGAATATTAAAATAAGTCCACAGGAACCAACATATGACCTTGAATCAATTCCATAGGAATTTCATAATCAGCTTAAGAATAATTTTGAAACATTGAAAACCAATGATAGAAGATCAGATGAGTTGTGGGATGATATCAAGGATATTACCCATGAAGAAAGAAAAAGGTCATTACAAAAACAGAGGAGAAAGAAAAAAAACAAAATGGATGTCAGAAGAGATTCTAAACCTTGCACTGGAATGTCAGTAAATCAAATCTAAAAGAAAATATATTGAAGTAAAAAAGCTGAACAAATGGTTTCAAAGGGCAGCTTGGGAG